>NW_018408229.1:314652-476386 GCF_002113885.1 Mizuhopecten yessoensis | reverse complement strand
TAAGAGTGTGCCCGTCTTCTATCGAAAGGGAATCGGGTTAATATTCCCGAACCCGGCATCGGAGTTTGGTCCTCACGGGCCATGTGCGGCAACGCAAACGAACTCGGAGACGTCGGCGGAAGTCCCGGGAAGAGTTCTCTTTTCTTTGTAAGGGACGAACTCCCTGGAATCGGCTTGCCCGGAGATAGGGACGTTGTTCCCGTAAAGCACTGCGGCTCTTGCAGTGTCCGGTGCACTTCCGTCGGCCCTTGAAAATCCGAGGGAGACATTGTGACTTTCGTGCCGGCCCGTACCCATATCCGCAGCAGGTCTCCAAGGTGCACAGCCTCTAGTCGATAGAACAATGTAGGTAAGGGAAGTCGGCAAATTAGATTAGATCCGTAACTTCGGGAAAAGGATTGGCCAATCATTCATAAAATATCACATACTCAATTTTTATTGTCGAAAATCCTGAAATCGCGTATCTCTGTTGACATTTCCGAATGTGATTTCGATATCAGACTTTGTCAGATTTGATCAAAATACTGTCGATGTTTATACTGAACAAAACGTGCAAGTCTTTTGTGCGATATATTAATCATGCAGTGTAAATTTGCTTGATTTACACCAAGAGTATAAAATGCCACTTACTTACTTTTTCTCTAGTATATCATGTACGGACAATTTGTGTCTACGGTTAGCTGTAATCTTCGAAGATACATTATGTAAACCAAACTATACTTCAGCTATTTGAACGTACCAAACGAATCATGAATTACACTGATTCATGGGCTTAACCATCTTTCGTCTATAGCGGATTGTAAAATATCGTTTTCTCAAACGACATTTCCGATGTACATATACACTGGAATAAACACTATAGGTTTCGCAAAGCTTCCTCTATCAAGCACAGGTAAATAACAATGAGCGTAAGCGAGACTATGCTGACCCAGTCGCGGCGACGCTCGAGGACAACCGATCTTGATGCATCACCGAGGATCTATCATCGCGATCCATGGTGACTGATCAAGTGACGAGAATCATCGCGGGTTGCGATGATGCCGTTACCAGGATCCCTGATGGGGTTTTTGGGTGATAGGTCGCGGTGATTGAACGCTTAAACGAATTCCATGACGCGATGACATCGCGAATTATTCGTAATGGCTATGAAATGTACTGTACATGCATGCATGCATACCTACGCACATAGGCATGCATGTCCGCACGTAGTCACACATACATACATGTATACACACATGCATGCCTACATACATACATGCATGCATTGTACCTACGCACATAGGCATGCATGCCTGCACGTAGGCATTTCAAACATACATACATGTATACGTGTGTACACATGTTGCACATACATGCATACATACATACGCACGCACATGTATATGCACCCACACACATACATAGTTTACATGCATTCGCACATACACATCTCCACATGCACGCACAAATGGATGTACGCACATATATACAAACATACCCACGCACATACACAAACGTGCATATACATACACATACACACACACGCAGATACGTTCATATGCTGTAAGCACACTAGTCATTAAAGGTATTCACTATACAATTTGACATGGAGATATATTATTCTTATACAGTGCATTATTTTGCATTGTGAGATGTTATATTTGTACAGTTTATTATTTGGCATTGTGATATTTTATAGGTATATAGTAAGCAATTTGGCCTTGTGATATGTTATAGTAATAAATTATACGATTTTGAATTGTGAGATGTTATACTTACACAGTATGCTATTTTGAATTGTGATACTTTATGCTTATACAGTAAATTTGGCATACTTGAACAGTATACCATTTGGCTTTGTGATATATATGTTATAGTTATACAGTATACAATTTGGCATTGTAATACATTATAGGTTTACAGTATAAAATTGGCTTTGTGATACATCATAGTTACAGTACACAATTTGGTATTGTCATATGTTATACTTGTACAAGTTTACAATTTGACATATAAACAGAGGAGAACAATAAAAACCTTTTTACTTTGTAAGAACTTGTTTGTATTTTATGTGGATATGCTCACGTTTGTACACTGCTACACATACACATGTTTATATACATATACTCGCATACAGAGCTATACATGTTCATGTATTATATACATATTCACATATACATATAGACATGTACTATACTCAACAAATACATACATGCAACTACTCACAATCTAGGGAGATCAATGTTTTAGGAGTTGACACATTTCATATTAGCAAGTTATTAGCACATGTATATATTAATGTGTATAAAGGGCTACACATATAAAAAGTCAACAATATTTAATTAGTGTAATTCATAAGGGTATATGGGTGACCAACTGTTTGAGGTTCATTCACTTGACTTTGGTTTTCAAATAAGTTTGGTGGTTTTTTTTGGACTAAAGTAAATAGGTTTTTCCATTCATTCCAAGTTTTGTTGAATTTTTGGATTTGCATGTTTTTTGTGACACGGTCATTTCGTATGTAAATGTTTGAGTTAGGTATTCTTTCAATCCTATTATTGAGAGATTTCCCGTTTTCTTTAAATTACAGAATATGTTGTATTTAGTGTATGTAATGATGATGTTAGTTGGTTTTGTTTCATTAGCATATCCTGTGACCCCAAATAGAATTGTACTTATGTCAAGGTCAATATTTTTACCAAGTTTATTATGAATCCATCTTCTGAGATTTTCCCATAAGTGTTGGGTGTTGATGCAATTCCAAATTAAGTGTTCTATTTTTCCTGGGTGTGCTCTACAGAGTGAACAAGTATCAGAGTCTTTAATACCAATTATTTTTAAGTATGAATTAGTGGTAATAATCCGGTTCAGGATTTTATATTGGAACCACTGGATTTTTGTTTCTTTTGTGGTTTGGAAGGGTAATTGATATATTTGGTTAAAATTAATTGCACTAAATCTATCATCTGATTTCCATTTTTGTTCTGCTGTATTTTGACATGTATTTTGTTTATTCAATTGTGTGGTGTACATATCTTTACTTCTCTTGATGGATTTTAATATTATTTGTAGGTGAAATATAAGTGAAGGGTCTAGGGTGGTTGTTCTCTGATTTTGTTAAGTCTATATCCAGTGTCTGTGCAGCTTTTTTTATTGATTCACAGATGCTTCTATACTGGAGAAAGTTGTCTGATTGTATAGTGTATTTCTGTTTGAATTCTTCAAATGAGAGAAAAGTGTTATCATTTTGCAGAACGTCATTTACACATTTTACTCCTTTGACATGCATGTCTTTATAGAAGAAAGAGGAATTATTTATCTAAATATTTGGGTTATACCATAGTGTTGAAAATTTGTAAGTGTTTTGGGAGGATTGTTTTCTGTGATGTTTTCACAAGCTTCAAGAATATCTTCCAGAATTTATTGGTTCGAGATGGCCGGAACTTGACCTTTTTGAATTTCGAGGATGATTTATTGTTAAGGTTTGCAAGTAACATTTCACTTTTTTTCTCATGTAGGTTTTGCATATTTCTTAGTTATATATAGTGAATTTATGGACCGATCGAAAAAACAAGATTGGCTGCGTATGGAGAAATTTGAATTTGGGAACTAACGTTTATAACGCCCTTTCCAATAAGTACTTGCGGACTGCTTCTAAAATTCCACATGTAGTAAGTAAGTTATTAAATTGGTAACGGCCCATCAAAACAGAAGAGGCCTTTATTAAAGGTAAATAAAACAAGCCAAAGGAAATATCATCAAACAAACGAGAGGATAAACGTTAACTTGAAAGGCAAAATGGTTACTGATATTTTTTTCTGAACAGACAAATAGTTTTAGGTAGGATAAAATTGTTGTATTAGTTTCAAAAAGAAAGATTTGTTAGGTTCCCCATTGTCCAAAAATATGCGTAAAGATTAGAATGACTAATAAAAAAATGAGGATTTTAGCTGTTTAGCAATCTCTCAGATAGTTTTCTAGTGAGCAATTTCAATTCTCACAGGTAGGTTCCAAATAGTCCGTCATGAATTATTTTAAGACTGATTTGAAAAACAATATGGTTAAAAGACTACAACAATTAATTTTAACACTTTGATTTTGTTTTCACTATTTTTCAAAAAGTACTTGATGTATCTTAACAAACTTTCTAATGTAAATTTTCATTGGTCCTTAGTTTCGCATTTGTCAGGAAAAAAACAATATAGTCGTCAGGCAGCCATCTTTAAGCTTACGTTTATTATTACAGGCAAGTATCCACTTTGGAATAGTCTGGCCTCCGTTCGGTCAGCGTCCAACGCGTATTCTTGCCTTCACCTATCGACAGTGTAACTTCCAGTTCGGACTTACATTGCGAAGGATGAGTGTCTATTGGGGCCCAATTTTATCCGGATTTCG
This sequence comes from Mizuhopecten yessoensis, assembly GCF_002113885.1. Taxonomy (NCBI): domain Eukaryota; kingdom Metazoa; phylum Mollusca; class Bivalvia; order Pectinida; family Pectinidae; genus Mizuhopecten; species Mizuhopecten yessoensis. The sequence goes on along the minus strand of NW_018408229.1, from coordinate 472,012 downwards.
CCTCCTTAATGCAAGTGTACACAAGTGAGTAAAGTTGTAAAAGTCAACGCAAAACAAAAATTGGAAAGGACATTTTTGAGAAAAAAAAACACTATTCATTTGAAAATAACCTAACACAACCCTCTGACTTAATCCTCCGTTTTATATAAACAATCTTTAAGTTACAATTGAATTTCTGTCATTTTTTAATTTTTTATAACTATATGCCTGTATAATTTACACATGTTTACAAAATAAACAAGAGACCCCTTGGCCCAAGCATGCTTCAGACAAAATTAGTACGAAATTCCTTAATCTCTATTGTAGAAGAAGGATTTCAAAGGTTTTACCTCTATTTCCCCTATTCGGCCCCACCCCTGTGCCCCCATGTGGGCCACACCAACCCTTACAAAACTGCTTATACTAGATTGAATCCCCTTGACCCAAGGATGCTCCAGACCAAATTAGGATGAATTCCCTTTTTTACCTCTATTTCCCATATTGCGACTCTGCCCTCAGGAGGTCCAAACCCACCAAATATACAAAATTGAGTCCCCTTGGTCAATGGATGCTCCAGACCAAATAAGGATGAAATCCCTTAATCCCTATGGTAGAAGAAGGATATTAAAAGTTAACCTCTATTTCCCCTATTCGGCCCCATCCCTCTGCCCCCAGGGGTGCCGCACCCATCCTTTTCATACAAAATTGAGTTCCCATGGCCCAAGGATGTTCCAGACCAAATTATGATAAAATCCCTTAATCCTACGGTAGAAGAAGGATTTAAAAGACTTTACCTCAATTCCCCCTATTGGGCCCGTTCATCTGCCCCTAGGTGGTCCACATCCTCCGTTTCTACAGCATTGAGTCTCCTTGGCCCAAGGATGCTCCGGACCAAATAAGGATAAAATCCCTTAAATCCTAAGGTAGAAGAAGATTTTAAAAAGTTTTACCTCAATTTCCCCCCTCGGGCCCTGCTCCTCTGCCCCGAGGGGGTTCACATCCACCATTTATACAACATTGAGTCCCCTTGGCCTAAGGATGCTCTAGACTAATTTGGGATGAAATCCCTTAATTCCTATGGCAGAAGAAGGATTTTAAAAGTTAATCTCTATATCTATTTCCTTTATTCGGCCCACTCCTCTGCCCTAAGGGGGGCCACACCCACCATTTATGCAAAATTGTGTCCCCTTGACCCAAGAATGCTTCAGACCAAATATGGAACAAATCCTTTATTCCTACAGAAGAAGAAGTATTTTAAAGAAATTGCTGTATTTCTATTGAACCCCGCCCCTCAGGCCACTGGGGAGGTCTATTCTGTTACTATCTCCTTTCTTTTTATGTCGGTGTCATCCTTGAAAGAAAAGATAATCTAACATTAAACCAATGAAGATGTTACCATTGTGGGTGCAAAGATTACTCTTGGATAGCTTGTTTTAAAGAGGTGGATATGTTTCAATCATTTAAGGACGGCGTCCCCTGTGTGTAAGATGCATGCATGTAGTGTATCATGTGTGTTCTGGGAGGCTGTATATTATAATATCGCGGAACTGATGCCGACTTTATTTATAGTTCTACCCCACTGAAACATACTGCCGAAGACACCCAGCAGGACACCCACCCGGTCACATTATACTGACAACGGGAGAACCAGTCGTTCCAATATTAAATTGCTGATCATTAAGCAGGAGTAGAAACTACCAGTTTTACCGACTCTGGTATGACCCTGCAAGAGGACAGAACGCAAAACCTTCCTCACAAGGGCGAACGTTCAGCTAAAGGCCAAACGTGAGGCATTGTCAAGCGAGCCATTAGGGAAAAGAAAATTGATAAGGAAGAAGAGAAAAGATCAGATCCCAAATTTAGTCGCCTCCTACGACCATCAGGTACAATTCTTACGCCCTTCCTGCAGGGAAAAGTTGTAAAGTTGCTTCCTGGAGGCGAACGCTAGCAGATATACTACTGTATTGGTTGATAATCAACCAATAGATAAATGAAATACATTTGATATTTGAAACATTGTCCACAAAATTAACATTATTGGTATTGCCCATTCGTCCTGCACATCATATGTAGCGACGCCATTATGAAATCCTAATTTTTCCTATTTTGACTTCCAACTTTTTCTCGGTTGTGGCTCCAAAGGCATACAGCCTAATTTCCTTCGTCCGTACTTATCGGAATGATGTCGGTGGATAATTCCATTTGATTTTTATATATTTTTATTAACAGTGTTGGTATTGCCAATCAGGTAGCAACATACATTTAACTCGTTTTGTTTAACGGCCAATCGACAATATGAGCCATTTAGAGTCACACGACACAGTAAACATAGACATTCATATCGAAGAACAGATACATTGTACAAACAATCAAATACAGCAAACAATTGGTTGTGAAATATCTAATTGTCAAGGTCAATGGAGTGTAACAAAATCATAGACTAATTGCACAGAAACTATATAAATAATTGTTCATACACGGTGCGTCGAATCTATCAATAATTTGTTGAAATAAGCCGATTCAAAATGTTTGACTAGATCTTTTTTATCATATGCAGGTCAAGAAGGTTGATCTTCAAATAACTTTATGCATAACGTCAAAGTGAACTTTGTCTTTCTTGATTGTAACATATCTGATTTCCAAACCTTGTAACAGATCTGATTCCAAAACCTTGTAACATATCTAATTCCCAAACCTTGTAACATATCTGATTCCCAAACCTACACTGCTTTTATGATGCAGTTGATTGGCATTAAAATGCTTGGTCCATAAATAATGAATTCCAAGAAGAAGAAAAAAGCGCCTTCTAGCGTACAGTTAACGAAACATATATACGTTGTTGCGTTGGGAAAAGCGTGTACAACACAGGCGAGACTAGTACTTCATACGAGTATAAAAAAAGCGCGCAGCGCCCAGTGAAGAGTATTTGGAATATCCTGCTAATGAATGTTATAGGCTAGATATATTGTCACCTAAGAATATCTTTTTGGAAAATATTAATTTTCTCTGTTTGAGATACAGGTCGATGGTTTTTTGTTGTGCCCATCGTTTCTTTTCTCACATTCCGACTATTTCCTTTCGGTAGCGCCTCCATTAATATCCGTCTGCCTATGACTCTGGATGTTCCGATGACGTTAAACTCATGCAAACAATCCAATTATACATAGTTGCAATAAAAGTATATCAGCAAGTATTGCATATTGGTTTTGCGGAGTTCGTTGGGTGATAGGTTGTTCGAGGTTCCCTGATTTGTCGAGACCAAATGAATCCATTGCCTCATATAATCATCTTTTGTAAGATTAAATTAGAATAGAGTTTATTTCTTTGGCCGTATTTGAATAAAATTGTCGTTGGGCCGTAAAACAATTCGACAGAAACAAATTTCTTTTATTCAGATCAACCTGTTGCCAATGACACGTTCCATAACAGATCACGCGCCAGTCCGAAGCCAGTTAGTCCTCCAGACGGTGGATGGGGATGGGTTGTGACGATAGCAAGTTTCTTCATCAGCATGATAGTGGATGGTGTCAGCAATACATTTGGCATATTGTATCCCCATTTACTGAATGCGTTTGGAGAAAGCAAAGGAAAGACGCAAAGTGTGAACTCTGTCATGTATGGAACAATCCTCATACTAGGTAATTATAAAATAATTACTGCTCGCCGCACTATACAAACAGGAATAGTTAGGGTTAGGGTTAGGGTGTTCGTGTAATTTATATGTATGTCAATTATGCATTTAATTTCATACTTAAACTTGTTTGTTTGGTATATCATCTTGTTAAGAACTAAGGTCATACAACCGTGCGCTGGAATCCGCGCTACCAAAACAAAGAAGAAAAATACATCAATATATATAATCCAATCAGTAGATAGGACGATAAACAAAAAACACCTCAATCCGGCACGAAGCATATATTTATTTCCTTAACCAGAACCCTACGCAAGACAACATCATGCGATATGTACATTTAACGGTTATTTCTCTTATCTAAGTGATTTTAAACTTGTTTGGTTTCATAGCTTTGATAGCTTAATTCAGGTTCGAGTTTCATAACATAATACTTGTCTCATTATAAGCCCCCTTCACTGGTGTCTTGATGAGAAGATACGGTGCTCGAAAGGTGGCAATCATTGGTGGACTTATTTCTAGTTCTGGATTTTTTCTTTCCTCGTTTTCACCGGACCTGGACATTTTTATCCTCTTGTACGGATTTGTTGGAGGTAAGATACATAATCATAATCTTTAAGGGACAAATAGTTAAAAACATTTTTTTTTTATTTATTGAATGCACCTTTTGTCTGCACTACCAATTTATGTTCCCATACTATCCCGATGTATGGGAAATTTTATAAAGCGCCCAAAAAACCACGTGAATATTTCGAAACAAAGCGTTTTGATAATCGAGACAAATTTTGCTGACAGTAAGTGTAACAGTTTGTAAACGTCTGTTTTTCAGTAACGTAACTCGCTAGCAGTGTTACATATGGTATCTTATAATTCCAACTCAAATAAGAATTACTGGAAACACCACATCGATCGTCGATTTTGTTTTTGCTTTTGTATTGCTTTACGGCCTATCGACAATGCGAGTCATTTAGGGCCAAAAAACACTTTAAAATAGACAATTCCCAAAAATGAATACATCAAACCAGACATACAAAAGTTTAAAGGTGTACACATATAAAAATGTATCAACAGAGAACGAATTGGTTGTAAAACATATAAGATTTTATTATAAAAGTCAATTGATTGTAAATAACCACATATTGATTGAACAGATACTGTATCAAATCAACTTCTCATGCACGATACATTATAGAATCTGTCACATTTTTATTTGAAATCAGCGCATTCAATCATGAAATATTGACTGTAAATGGCTGACTACATACAATGTACCTGACAATAAGGTTGCTCTTCTTGTGTAAAATGTAACTATGAGTTACATGTATGTAGGTATGGCCTTTGCGACAACAATCATCTAAAACTAGTTTATCTATATTTGTGTAGCCGAAGTTATTATGAAGGCCATGCATGCACTGACAAGTTTTATTGTTTTAAAGAAATGTCTGTTAAAATTACTGAAACGCTATGTGCCTTATGATTTGTCATTTGAATTCTTTATGTTTGGTTCGGGTTTATATTGTTTAACGTGCTATTAATAGCTTAGGTAATTTTAGGACGTGCCTCCATGTGATTTGTGTAAGCGTACATGTGTGTCGGAGACCGGGTACGTTGGCGTACTTGCCTCCTTGGTATAGCGGGGACCTAATGCTGACTTTATAGTGCTATATCATTGAAATGCCTAAGGCACTTCACACATCACAGCACTCCACCTGATCACATTATACTGACAACGGGTAAACCAGTTGTCATTACCCTGAATGCTGAACGTTGAGCAGGGAATACCAACTACCATTTTTTAGGACTTTGGTATGTTCCCGGCCTGGGGACAGAATCCATTGCCTCCCTCACCTGTGCGAATGCTCAACACTGAAGGCAAAAGTGAGGTATTGCCAAGCAATGCGTTAGGGAATGAAATAATGTGGAAGTAAAGACAAATATTAAGTTCCCAAGTATTGCAATCTGGTCGGTTTTGAGTCTCCTACTAGAGGGCAAAAAAGCAAATCCCAAATTATGCAGGGACTCCCAGATTTGTCGCCTATTATGATACTTTTTTTCGATCTCCGACCTGCTGGGGTATAATTTCTTTCCCACCTTCCTTGTCTAAATACACTTCTTACACTAGGCACAGATTCTAGCCTCCTCTGTTAATACACCTATAATATTAATGCTAACTCTGCCCCCCTAGTAAAATGACCCAGTTCCAGAAAACATGCGATTTTGTCATAACCGTTCATAGTATGATGCCGGAAGCAGTCTAGATTGACAGGGAGTTATTTAAAATGCAATATAATTTTCGGTAGACTTCACGAAATATCGAAAAATGGTCGTATTTCAGTTGTCAGACACTGTGCTGTCCACGGTTGACACGCTAAATCCCTAGTGGGTAGCGCAAAACACACGGCATGTCCGCTATTCAATGTCGGTACAGAGTTTCACATCTTAAACAAAATGGCCTACCGACAGCCATCTTCGATTTTTGGCATTGGAGGTTTGTAAGTACTATTTCTCAGACATAGCTTGAGGGATCTTTCTTAAATTTGATATGTAGGTTCCCCTTGATCCCTCGTTGTGCATGTTATATTTTGAGACTGATCATAAAAACAAAATGGCTAAAGGAAGAACAAAACAGATATTTCTCATATTGCAATGATCGATTCTTTTTCTTTCACATTAAGTACTGTACTAGTACTGACAAAGAACTAATGAAGATGGTTAAATACATATGATATTTTTGGGAATTGTCTATTCTCTGGTAATGGTATATTGACGCAGCTGCAAGCAAGGGTCAGATTTGTTTTAAATTCATCGCAAAAAAAAAAAAAATGTATTATGGTATTGTGTTTTAGGTTTATAATGCATTGTTTTCCAATTTCTTGAATTTGTATGAATAAATCTATGTCCAATGTCTGAATTTAATCATAACTTCTTAAACAGTGGTCATAATCCTCAGCCGCACGCGCCATTTTAAAAACGTGAAGACAATTTTTTCCACTGTTTCAATAGGTTTTCCGATAGTTTTTGAACTCGTATGACAAAGTAAATATTCAAAAGGATTTTATGGTACGTATTAAAATGACCGTTTTAAATTCCTCCCGAACCGTCATTTTGATATTTCTACATCTTTCATGTAAAAAAAAAATATGTCAAAAATATAACAAAACCATACCAATTTACTAGATCCAGAAATAATATATATAAAGTTTGATATACGTCGTGTCCTTACTGTATTGTCATGAAAATATATTAGATCATGCAAATCCCTGGTATAACATCACAACAATTACCCCCTGGAAGGCCCCAACGCAAAATCAAAACTTTCCAGCACATAAGCCTAATTTTTCTCTTCCATTCGCATCAAATAGACGAAAATAATGCAACGTAAATTCTATTAGATACATAATAAAATAACTTCATTCAAATATACAAGAGACGTAAATGCTTTTGAATACTTAATCAAAGACACATAAATGCTTTTAAATACCTATTCATAACATAAGCATTGCCCTTGATTCCACGTCAGCATTATACAACTTCCAAACCGTCTATTTGGCAAAGAGGAATACTAGTAGCATTCGGATTGCTCGAGCACTTTATAATATACCCAAACCTGACCCAATGGTTCCTTAACGTAGTCTTTGCAGTATCTTTTTACCATTTGGCAATTTCGCCTCGTAGCTAACGCGTTAACAGTTTTCACACGTTAACACCCCACCAAAGTCATTTTGTTGACAATTGAAATGTATGTTATGCGCATACGATAGCATTATGACGCAAAACACTACCTTTTAAAATGCATGGTAAATTGTGGCTTAAATGTAGAACGGTCGCCCAAACTAGAAAGGCAATGGGTAATGTTCCAAAAAAGAAATATACCAAAGTCCTTATTACTGGTAGTTGGTATTGCTTCATAACGTTCATCACTATGGGTAATGAAACAACTGGTTAACCCGTTGTCAGTATAATTTTATCGGGAGGAATGCGTTGGTAGGTGCTATCACCATGATAAAGTATCAGATTCGCGCTATTACATTGAAGCAAGTACACCACATACAGCCTCCAGCACACATATTGACATGCACGCATTTCACATTTGAACGCATGTCCTTAAATGCCATAAGCTATAAATAGGACGTTGAACAAAATCAAACCAAGCTAGTTTGGTTGTCTCTAAAGTTATCTTACTTGATATATTTTGCCATGCTGATATCAAACAAGAGAAAAGTTAACGAGTTAACGTCTTGTTGCAGGTTTTGGCATGGCGTTAGTGTATCCAACTTCTCTAGTAATCGTCAGCATATACTTCGAGAAGAGAAGGGCTTTGGCTACTGGTATAGCAGTGTGCGGGTCTGGAGTCGGTGCCTTAGTTTTCGCTCCTATTTGTGAATTCCTCCTGGGGATTTATGGTTGGCGCGGTGCAGTGTGGATTATGTCAGGTGTTGTTTTAAACATGGTGGTCTGTGCTGCATTATATAGATCTATTGGCGAACAAGGAACTCCTACAGATTTAATAAGTTCTGAAAATACGACAGTAAATGGGGAAGCTCCACCACAAATCAACACAATATCGACGTGTTCCAGGGCCTGTCATTTTCTAGCGGACATATTTGATTTCTCGTTACTGACACATCCAGTATATGCAGTGTACACGTTATCAACTTTCCTTTATTTTGCAGGTAAGACAATGCGACGATATATATTTCACGTCTTTGCATGCATCATACCGCTGTTATCATGCAAACATTTGCTCTTTTAATGAAGGCCTGTTTTACTTGTAAAAACTATGTAATATTTACAGGTATATTTCGACAAATCAATAGTAATTCACTTCCAAGGGAAAAAATAACAAATCTTCATTTCTATTAGCTCACCTGGTCCAAAGAACCAAAGAAGCTCAAGGGCCTGAAGAGCGGTGCCCCAATAGGGGAAACATAGCATATTTTCTTCAAAATTCTTCTTCTGTAGGAATGAAAAGATTTGGTCCATATTTGGTCTGAAGCATCCTTGGGTAAAGGGGGAACCAATTTTGTATAAACCGTTGGTGTGGCCCCCCATGGGCCTGAGGGGCGGGGCCCAATACGGGAAACATAGCAAAATATTCTTTTAAATCCTTCTTCTTCTGTAGGAATGAAAGGATTTGGTCAATATTTGGTGTGGAGCATTTTTGGGTAAAGGGGAACCAATTTTGTATAAATGGTGGGTGTGGCCCCCCTGAGGGCTGAGGGGCGGGGCCTAAAAGGGGAAATGTAGCAAATTCTTAAAAATCCTTCTTCTTCTGTAGGAATGAAAGGATTTGTTCCATATTTGGTCTGAAGCATCCTTGGGTAAAGGGGAACCAATTCTGTAATTCTTGGGTGAAAGGGAACCAATTTTGTATAAACCGTGGATCTGGCCCCCAGGTGCCTGAGGGGCGGGGCCCAATAGGAGAAATATAGCAAATTATTCTTAAAAATCCTTCTTCTTCTGTAGGAATGAAAGGATTTGGTCCATATTTGGTGTGGAGCATCCTTGGGTAAAGGGGAACCAATTCTGTAATTCTGTATAAACGATGGGTGTGGCCCCCCTGGGACCTAAAGGGGGTGGGCATATGGGGAAATAGAGGTAAAACCTTTATAATCCTTCTTCTACCATAGGGNTTCATAAACGACGGGAATGGAAATAGAGGTAAAACCTTTATAATCCTTCTTCTACCATAGGGATTAAGGGATATTATCCTAATTTAGTCTGGAGCTACCTTGGGCAAAAGGGACTAAATTTCGTATACTACAAATTTGAAAATTTCCTCTGGAGGACGTGAATTTTAGCGCGAAGGGGGGTCGTGCTATGGTTAGAAACCGTAGTGCTAGATAAAACCCCACGTGGTCGGACAGGTGACCTTATCCATTTTCGGGTAAAAAGTGGAGCTTTCAAAACCACACAAGCTGACAATGTTAACCTGGAAGAAAACAAGCCATCGTTATATAATCGTCGAGAGAGACTTTCGTTGCAGCATGCAATTCAATTAAAAGTCGAATCATTCAAATCAAACCTGTTCGCTTGTTTTCAACGTATGTTATAAAAATATTTCAAAATACACCAAACTGTATTCAAATCTTCAGTTTTTGCAGTTCGTCAATTTTAGAAAATGCTCCAATTGATATGGACAGTATCAAATCTTCTTCAACAACTGACTTTTGGTTTCGCCTGAGGTTGGTCTTTCACATCATGGGAAGGATACACCTTCCTTTAATCCGTTCGGTTATTATATACCGATTTTTCGAAAGGTGATCACAAGATCGCCGCGGCCATGGAAGTGACAGATGTCACTACTGAATAACGGCTAACAAATGATACGTCAATGTTCTATGCGGGAGTTAATACTATATGTCAATGTTCTATGCGGGAGTTAATACTATATATCTCACCCTTGAACACAAACAAACAAATGATGTCTCTCAGTCGGTTATCTATTTTGATTCCCCGTTCTTGAGTCTGAGTAACAGAAATGAAAGAATATTTCAATTAGAAACATATCAATATTATGACATCAAAATGTCGTATTGCTGGGTTTCCGGACATGTTTGAATACCAGGCACAGAAAAGGCAGATAGCGTCGCTGAAACGGCTTTATTACTACTACCTGCTGATTTTAAACTACCTATGACAACGTTTATAAAATTAGTAATTTGAATGACTTTGTAGACAACGAATTACTATGTTAACTCTTTAAACGATGAATGATATACTAGCTACAGAAAAAGGCGCCGATATGAGGTTTACTTTTCCAGTCCCCTGATGGGTACCCGATAAGACCTTTCCCGTGTTAAAAGACAGTTAAGTATGTAATAAAAATAATAATAACTGAAAAATGAATGTGCATTTCACTGTGCCATCTAACCATCCTCGTTTTAGTCCAAAACTGCTTCCCAAAGGGGATGAGGGGAGGACAAATTTGCATCCGTCCATCCGTCCGACCTTCCCGAAAGTTTGTCCGGGATACATTTTCTATACTATTCCACATGGAGTTACTAGATGCAAGTAAATTTCGGGATGGCTGAGTCATGTCAACAAATAGGTCAGTGTGACCCATGATTTAATATTGATAATCATATAGTTGTCACATGAATGGCAAAATGACTGATATATTCGCGAAAGCATGGAGTCATGAGTATGATATGTATGTCCTGTCGAAAGGGGACGACATTCTGTCTACGGGTTTCTCTTACGGAGATTTTTGTACGTTCAATGCTAAAGAAGAATATGAATATAATACAACACCTTTTAATGAATATTATTAATTTTAACATTAACAGATATGTATTGACATGAGAACAAATCTTTACTTTCAGGGTATCAGATTCCTTTCAGTTACCTACCAGCACAAGCAATGTCCATTCAGCTATCCTCCCAGGAAAGTGCCCTTCTTATCTCCATAATTGGGATATCAACTACACTATCTCGAGTGCTGATTGGCTATGTATCTGACAAACCGTGGGCTAACACTATCATTATGAACAGTACCATGCTTATGATTGGTGGAATGTGCACGTGCCTTGTCCCGTATTACACAACGTTTTCCGTCCTTTCGGTCTGTTCAGCTGTTTATGGTGCAGTTACAGGTAAATATGCATTTTTTTCTGCACACTATTAACAAGTGATTGGTCCAAACAGCATATTCTTCATACGGAAATGATCAGTAAACTGGGTGTGTACTAGTTTTAGCAGGTGTGATTTTGAATTGATATCTAAAGATTCTCTATATGGGTACATGTAATTTCAAATGCATCTGTGACATTAAGTGATTTAACAATCTTAAGTCGGCATCAGATCCGTGCTATCACAAGGAGGCAAATACATCAACATACTCTGCCTCCACCACACATATACAGGATTTAACTGTTAGTGATTCGTCATATGCTACACACAGAGAATGGATTTTGGGTTTCAATAAATAAGAATGGGTAATCTATGAATCATCCATCTGGAGACGATTGGGTACCATTCGCCGATCCCATGTAAACTAGGGTAAATATGCTGTCCATGCATTGATTCAAGTCATTTTGCAATTTCGATTTTTCAAAATTTGTTGTTGGCGGTTGAAAATGGTAAAATGAAGGTTAAAATGAATAATTGTTATATTTAACAATAAATTTTGTTTGCTACTAATGTGTTTTTTCATCTTTAGACCTTTTTGATTTTAGTTCGATTAATTCATTTTTGTGACGGTCTCTTTTTACCTTTTTTTGGCCTTAATGACTTGCACTGTCGATTGGCTGATGAACAATACAAAAAAAAAAAAAAATTGACATTGGGTTATATAAATTCAATGCTATATTTTCGCAGCAACCTATGCCTCTTTGGTGACTGTCAACCTCATTAAGCTGATGGGACTACAAAGACTGTCTTGCTCGCTTGGGACACAATTTATGTGTATGGGAGTCGGTTTATTCGTTGGATCTCCCATAGCAGGTAACGTGTTCTACGCATTTCTATATTTGGCAGGTACAATGTCAGGAGACAAAATAACGTTTGTTGGATGATAGGGTTTCATGTCCTTGAAAAGGGTAACGTCATTTGAAGACAGGTTGATAGGGAAGGCAAGGACAAAAGACTTGATTTGGCAGGGGCCACATTAGTCGGGTCCTAATAATGGTAATGGGATACTACAAACCTCTTCTTGCCCTCAACCTTCAGGAGAGCATTTTTCATACTAAGGTTGGTTTTATTTTATTTTATTCAACGCCCCTATTAGCAGTTAAGGTAATTTAAGGGCGTGCCTGCATCTGTGTTATGTAAGCGTGTATGTGTGTATGTTTGCCGGAGACAGGGTATCTTGCCTCCTCGTAAAAGTGCGGATCCGAAACCGACGTCATAGTGCTATCTCACTGAGATACCATGACGACCAGTCACATTATACTGACAACGGGTGAACCAGTTTCCCAAAATGCTAAACGTTAAGTAGGGAATAATAACTACCATTTTTAAGGACTTTAGCATGTCCCGGCCTGGGGACAGAACCCATTGCCTTCCTCACCTGGGCGAACGTTCAACATAAAAGCCAAAAGTGAGGTGTTGCCAAGCAAGGCGCTAGGAAATTAAAGGTTGTTAGAAGTAGAAAGATTTAAAAAGATCCCAAATATTGCAATAGGTGCAGCAGATTTATTTTGGTTGCTTTTGTGACCCTAAAAAAAGCAAATCCCCAATTCTACAGGGGGTAACAGCAGGTGTATTCTTTTTTCGATCCCCGACCTGCAGGGTTAAATAGCGAAACTTCGACACGGTACATGTAGCATTATACTCCACTTGGTTACATTACAAAACATGTTAACTAGTCACTATCATCACCCAATCAAAACAAAAACATTACTCTCATTTTATGTACACATACCGTACAACAGGTCTATTTTTAGTATTTCCATTGTACTCATTAGGCTCTAACATCACTCGCCTCTTACGATCACGCAATTAGATAAGCCTACAACATGCCCATTCCTGCCAACCTTTATAATGAGAATGATATAAAAACTGTGTTCCGTATAATTTATCTGTCAAAAGTTTTGGGTATCATCTTGAAATTATATCATCGAATTTGAAATTGAAAAAAACACCTTGTTATAATAATACATTGCCTGTATACTTATGTATGCAGTACATGTAAAACCTTTTACCGTTTAGTTTTGTTTAGTGTATGAGAGTCTTACTACTGTTGTCAGACACAATATGACTTTACCGTCGCTTGGCACTTATACAATTAGATCAGTTTTGCAAAAACTACTCAACATATACTTTACATGATAGCACATTGAAGATTAATTAAAAGACAACGAACAATTAAATTTAATGCGTTCACAAGCTAGCAAGAGACATGTAACAACCACATCTCCTGAATCATATTCTATACATGTTGGATTGATTTGCAAAGATTTAGAAAGTTATTTACCTAAAGACAACACATCCTGTCATGTGCCATTCTTTTGAGAAAGGTTTCTATTGCAAATATATCAGCATCGTTGGAATTTGGACACTCATCGCTACATTTAAGGTAGGATGACAAACAACTACCAGTTAAAACCATATTTGTTATACGTAATATATTTTTTCACTTGAAATTATATTTTGGCGATTTCTTTGCAGGTGTCCTTTCTGACGTTAGTGGGGACTACAAATACACCTTCTACTTCGGTGGTTGTCTCATCGGAGTCGGCGGCTTAGTTTGTTTACCTCTCAATTGCATGGCTAGGCGGGAACAAAAAAGGAACTGCAATATTAATGGATCAACTGATTTGAGTTGTACTATTCAAGAGACATCAAATGTTACCCTCGAGTCATTCAATGAAGTTTCAGAAACGTCAGCTTAATTGCAATTGGTTGTGACAATTATGCATCCGACCAATTTGTGTAGCAAAATATACACTAACACTCGGCCTTAACACTTACACATACATATCAAACAAAGAGTTACGTGAAGGTTTCAACGAATGTTTCAATGACCTTGAAAGTGGGTTAAGGTTATTTATTGTAACAACTTCAGTCGTGCTTGCTGTCCCCTGCAGCATCGGGGAAAGAAGGGCCCGCTGTATCCTAATGCATATCATAAAAAGCGATTAGATATGGGTTCCTGCAGAATCAGGAGTATTCTGCTTTTGAAGAAATATTGGTTTGTTTTTATCAAATGTTCAAGTTTATTTTAGTAAGATAGCACAAGCAGGCACATCCATTAATGATCTTACATGTAACTTATACATTGCAGTTATTACGCTATTAAACATAACAAACTTAATCCAAAACACCTTGCTTGTAATTAAAATTGAAACGGTAGATATTGGGAAGAATTTAATATGAATGTTAGAACACATTCAACCCCCGTCATCTTAAAAAAGTTGGTCAAGCATACTCATCTGAACAAACATAATAACCTCTCATCATCGCATGCTTCCGGCTAAATATTATTATTCTAGACTCTTTGGTTTTTCAGTAGACGTCGTTAAATGATAAAAGCGGACGCATTAAAATGCTTAAATGTTCTTTTAAAAATGCCCTCATTCTTAACATCGTCTAAAGGCAATTCAAAATTGTTTTGCATACTTAAACCCACTGTGACGTCATTCTCGATGATGATTTGCCGGTGCTTCGTATGTGGGAGTATAAAAGCTTGCACATGCAGAGGCTACCAACTTATTCTCAGAATACCGTTCGTTATGCCTAGAGAAAATGTTTTACAAAGATTTAAGGTTAACAAGTGATGTTTTGGTTATATGAAATAGAGAAGGGTTAAGAATTTACTTAAACAATATTTATGAGCGAGATGACATGCCGGACAATAAGACCTTTAGAAGAATTTCAGCATCTAGATATGTTTGGATCTATATTCTGTAGCATAATATTTTTCACGATCCAAGGGAAACAACTCGAGCTTAAAGAGGTAACGAAACTATGAAAGTTTCTCTCTCAATAATACAAAGAGTAGAATACACTATTGCAGTAAACACTATTCTTTCTTTTCACAGTATTATTTTGTGATTGCAAATGGATTTGTAATCATAAGATTTATATAGTTCTTGTATTCCCTGCCAATTAACAACAGAGAACCTTGACTTTTAAAACTCATTGTTTTACCAAAGTGTGTAAGGTACAATTTACAGTAAAACACCTCTTAGAGTAATTGACTGCCAGTCAACACATATTTTTGATAATAACCTTTGCTACGTTTATTTTGTTGACATATGTCTTTTACTTGTCGTGTGTTTTATGTTGTCTCATTTGTTCCATATGTATTAGCCTTGATGACTAAAAGATTAATAACCATGAACTAATCAATGCAATATCATTTATTTTAAGCAAACACATATCTCGTTAAATTTTAATTAACCAACAAACCCTCCCTCCAGTACGCATACATAAAACATATGGCGGTACGTCCTTAAATGACCGGAGGAGTTAATAGGACGTTAATCTCTATAAAATCAAACCAAACATGTTTTATATAGGGATGCGTACATATATACACACCCAATGAAGTTTGTTCTGTTACTTAATGATGTTCAAAAACAAGTCCTATGATTTCGAGGTACATTTATGACACGTGATGTCTTTGAAAATTAGATTTATTTTGCATTTATTATATGTATATATTTTCGCATAGAACCATACAAATTTACATTATATAATGGGTACTTAAACGAATTAGCGTACTCCTCCTTTTGTTCAATATTTCGATATAAAACTTAATCAAGTTAAGCATTTAGTGTTTTAAGTTGCAGACAATGGCACAACTAATAAATACATAAATGATTTCATCACATTTCTTTAAATAAATGTTCATTTTTCACATACATGTCTGCATCATGTTATCCTTTGCTACACGTATTTCCATTTAATTCTTCGTTTTACTGAATTTGAAAATGCAAGCATTGATCTTGACATTTATGTGACGTAAATTTTCACTTTCTTGATATGAAATTGAAAGTAACCACCTATTATCATTTTGTAGGAATATATGAGTTTTATATTTAAGGAGTTGATTTCAGCGTTTTAAACACATGTTGGAGATCAAAATTTAAAACCTTAAAACAATTTATCAGCTGACTTGCCTGTGTCTATGGCCTTTATTCTCCAGTATGTCGATATTTACTTTTTCAAAAAGAAATCAGGTAGAATGATCCCTGTTAAGTCACTGCGACTGTTTTGTAATGTCAAAGTTATGACTGTCGATAAATCGCGATATGATTATTAAGCAATTCATGCACTCGATTAATTTTCATATCTAGTATTATAATTTGGATGCCATAGACAACATTTCAAAATACGTTCCAACAATATCATTATCTACAGAAACGAGACATCAATCAATATAGTCGTATTAATGTTTGCTAGGTAGCATCACCAGAGTCTTAGAAAGACGAAACAGCTGTATGATGCAGTGTCATTCATTTTTGGCATACTGTATCTATTAACAAATTTTAAACATGCAATCACCTGTTTGTATGTTACGTTCATTTTACGTTAAAATGTTTACTACAAGTAGGTAGTATATGAACTGCTGGTATCGTTTAAAGGTAATGT
Source organism: Mizuhopecten yessoensis (assembly GCF_002113885.1). NCBI lineage: Eukaryota > Metazoa > Mollusca > Bivalvia > Pectinida > Pectinidae > Mizuhopecten > Mizuhopecten yessoensis. The sequence continues at coordinate 455,364 of NW_018408229.1, read as the reverse complement.
AAGATGACAGGTACATGCACGTCCTGTTACAATGCATGTAAGCATACTGTATACCTGGAAATTATTGCGGTAGTTTAATTTTCTAATTAGTTGTGTGTATATGTTACTATACGTGTTTTGCTTAAAGTAATTAAATAAACAAACTTCCAAATGATACATTTGACAATTTGTTGAGTGAGGACTTTTTGAAGGACGAGCTGGTCGCAGTAATATAAGACGGCAAGTATAAAAATATCGATTAAGTGAAAAGGGGAATTGCTTAAGTCAATATTTCTTTTTATATTGACACGCGTTCGATTTTGTTCCATTTACCAGAATCTCATAATGTGTACCGTACGGGTAAATCTATTGCAGAGACATCATTCTCATGTCTTTTGTCAAACAGTTCATTCTGTGCTACAGTAAACCAGTTCCTCCAATCACCAACCTCGCCTGCAAGTATCAATAAACAGAAATTGATGATATTATAAAGAATATATGAGCCAAACTAACATAGGTCTGCATTTGACTTCATAAAATACATCTTTCAGCATATATGATTAGGAATGTTGATTATGTAGTAATAACATTTTAGACTGACAATACGTCAAGAAAGATAGATGTATGCCTATGCAGTCTTACGCGTTTCGATGTATCTCAAAAGTTTTATTTTTAATTAAAGCCACGTCACACCTCCTTTTTATATCTTTTTTTTTTAAATGACATAATCATAAATGTCACGTTTATAATGACACATTAGTCATAATTATGCGTATCCCGTTAAATGTTATCCTAAGTAGAGTGTTTTCTCATGTGACGTCTGCCTAGGGCGACATTTAAAAAACAAAAAAATTGACAGGGGTTGTGTTTTTGTTTATTGGTAAAGTTGGTCACTGTCGAAGGATAAAACCAATGAACTTCCAAAAGACCATCTGCTTACAATGTACCACATTGCGACAGATGAGATATATATTTTTTTTATTTTCTCGCTTCATTATTCTTTCTTTTCGGCAATATATAAGGCATTCATCTTCATAAAACTTGGTGTTACACGACGATATTTAGCTGTGAAAGTCTAAAACAGTTTTCTGGCAGCCATCTTCATATTATATCCATTCACATGAGCAACCTACTTGCCGATTTGCAAGATCTAATGACTTTTGTTTATAAAGAAACCAAGGTTAAAAGAAAAAGCTATATTTTCCTTTTTCCTCAAGTAAAATGTGGATTATGACAAGTTTACCGGAATTCCTGATGTTGAAAGATATTATTTTTTAAGCAAGTATGAAAAATAGACTCGTTTTAAAACTATGCAAATTAACGTATCCAAAATGGAAATTCTCTCATAGGTAATACAATTTCACATACTTTCTGCTTAAATCTTCAATAAAATGAATAATTCTTTCTCAAAATAATAATAGTTGCAATATGTTGCACGATGATAACACTAGTATTATGTCATTTAAATGTTCTTAGAGGAATTGTGTTACCGCACCTTTTAATTCTCATACAGGTGTTAGTCAATGAGGTCCCATTTGTCATAAAATGAATTCTGAAACCAACTATTTCTGATTTAAGCTTCCTACTGTACCCATAACTTTTTAAAATTCCAAATCGGAGCCGACGCTCAAGTTAAATATCAAAAGGCGTTGACTCTACATTCGACATGCTCTGATTGTGTGTTAAGTAGATACAGGTGAACAAATGCATCAATAGCAACGATAAATCTAAATCAATGATTTAGTATGATATTAACCTTTTCTGTAAAATGGATTTTTGCCATCCCTTGAAATATCCTTCATCTTGTCACTCATGTTTGTCTTTTCCTGAATGACGGAGATAAATTCGCATCTACGCGTCACTTCATCCAAAAAGGTCGATTCATGTTCCACTCCTATAAAATCCGCAAGTCTCCCTATACTGCTACGGAGGTCCTGAAAAGGTCAACGTAAAATATATTTTTTTTAACAACATGCCATTACACAAACAATACTCAACCAATGTAATTCTTTTACAGAGCAGAAACTGAATTATCGGATAAGATGAGTATGTTTTAAAAAAAATAGATAAGTGATCGTTTCATTTTCATAACATATTGTGTCAAAAAAATAAGACTTTAGGTCGTGTTTAAAATGACATGTTATGTTCTATGTGTAAAACTTATTGTATTAAATTCAGACATGAAAATCAATACGACACATAATGTAAATAATAATGCCAGAAATATAGACACCTTTTTCATTTCCTCAAAAGAGATAACAAAAACAGGGTAGTCCGGATTGTCCATCATGAATTTCTGCCAAGCCTTGGCATGTTCAAACCAAGAGTTGTATACAGCTGAAAGAAATAACAGTTAATAACACAACTGAAAGTTTGGTTCTATCTGATTCAATTTCCTATTACCAGCTAAGCGCATATAAAGACGTGTGTCTATGTATGTAATGTGTGCAGGTATTGTGTAGCGGACATGAGTAAAACTATACGTTCCTCTCATTGCAATTAAATTTCCTGGGCATGGAAAGAGAACAGGAAAAAAACCGCAATGGATTAACTGTGGATTAAGCAGCATATCTCATTAATATATATGGTTACTGATGCGTTAAAACATAAGTTATTAGTTGCAATATTTAACGGAGTAATGGTTATTTTCAAATTAAATCATTAGAACAGTGTGAATACTATGTAATGTGCCACTACTAAAAAGAATATATGTGGCCATCAAGGTTATGCAAACTTCTGGGACTCGAAAATCCACAGGCAGAGTCTACCACATTGTACTAGAAGAGTTGGTTTTGTTGCTTAATCGAGTTAAGCATCCTTTAAATAGCTACAGTTGACAAAAGACGGGCTTCCTTGTTTGAAATGTAGGTTTTTGGCTCCTTACAATGTCCTTGCGGATCTGACACCGACTTTAAAGTTATACCTCGTTAATACGACTCTTGCTGCATGCTTACACAATTGTCACTTACCCTTCCCCTTCGAATAGTTTTCGATAAAATCCTCCCATTTTCCATTGTAGTTCTTCGCTTTCGGCGCGTTTAGCCTTTTTACGCAGGTATAGAAGGAGACGGCCGAGTCCTTTGGGTTTCTGTACACATACACCAACTTTCCCTTGTTCTTCAGGAATTCCTTTGGTAGATGTTTAGGATAGAAATGCGTTGCAAAATGTCTTGGCGTCTTTGCCATATCAATTGATTCCATTGCTTCGAAATCCAGAATTCGAAATATTTCTTCAAAATTATTTTTTCCGTTTATAAGCATATGCAAAATATCATACATCCAGTGGGTCCCTGTTATAAAAGGAATAGCCGTCCCTTTAGGTTTTACATAACTAAGTGTACAATTTACATAATAAAAATATCAATTACATTGTACTAGACAAAACAAAAATATATATTTTCTGCAAAACATTGTTCATTATTACCCCGTACAACAGTTACGTTTCCTCCATGATAACTGAAATGACCAATTCCCCTGCAGGTTGTGTGTACCAATGCATGTCATTGTAAAAGACAGACGAACAATCTGTAATCCCTTGCAAAGTTCAACCAGATATTGTTTTCTGTTAAGTAAATTACCATTTACAGAATTTCAGTGTATGCTTCACAGGTTGAAATAAAGAAAATCTTTTTATTTTTTATGTACAGTTATCTTAACACATTCCCCGCTTTATAATTGTATATTGTTCTTAATTGCAAATTTCCAGTGCGCTTATTTTTTTTTAAATTGATTTATACACCAAAATTTGAGTGCTCTAATGTAGGTACGTTTACAGTATACGGAAATATTAAGATTTTTTTTAGGTTTAAACTGTGAGGTACTCTGATGCAATCCCTTTGCTTTGTACTCACTGTTTATAGGTAAATTTAGTTAACTTGTATAGGGATTACCCGCTTTAGGATAAGACGCTATCAAGACATCACCATCTTTGTATTTCATATCAAGGACACTGTCAACCCGGTCCTTGCAATCTCCAGGAACATAGACGGGGAAATGAACACCATCGTAGTATTTGTATGTGACCTCCTCTCCACCCGCTTCGACGACTGTGCGTAACTCCATTACAGGAAAATATATTTGTTTTGGACCTGAAATTATGATTTATTCGATTGTATCTGATTCGAGAATCGTGTGCATCTTAATAACTGGTTTGTTAGGTCCTGGTAAGGGAGCAAATCTCTGTCAATGACGTGCTTCAATGTGTGTAATGTATGCGCATGTGCTAAAGACACTATGTTATCTCCTTTCGATAGTGGGGATTACTTGTCGAATTGATAGTTCGCAATATTCTGACCCTTCATTTTATACTGACAACGAGTGTTTGCTTGTCTGAAACGTTTATGACACAAACCAATCTTGAGTCTAATACATGACGTTTAAAGTTTAAGCCTCATGACCTTTGTTGGCTCATACATTTGTCTGTCAACCCAGAAAAATCCGTTATACAGATATTAAAAATAACAAGCCATGTTTCTTTACTCAGTCAGTGGATGTAATATTTCTTCGGAAGAATAATTAGAGAATCTTCCAACATTTACATTCAAACCCACGCGCTAATTAAAACATACACACCTGCCTATACCAAATCGACCATACAAATCAGACTTAAATATTTTCTATCATACTATACCCATTCTTACAACGCTCCTGGCTTCTTACCTGAATTTAAAACGCCATTATGGTTATGTCAACCGAATATCATGTGTCGCAGTTGAAAACTTATTAATACGTGTATGAGGTGCGAGATTTATCAAGAAAACCTAGTGCGCAGGCGCGGTGAGTGTATTAAAGAGAATATCTATTGCGTGATGCTCGTCAAAGATCACCATATTTCAGCAGGTTTCGAGGTAAAAATTAACGCCACGACACGACAAAAGAAGAGTTCACACAGGTACATATGTACCTATCACATGACGTTACATAACCCTACATATGTACCTATCACATTACGTAACATAACCCTACATATGCTAACAACCTGGGATTACACATACAGTGATATATGCATCGTTACATTAGTTTTCTAACGACACTGTACACAACAAGGAAATCTAGTCATGAGATACACGTCATAATTAACGTCTTTAACACAACACGCACATGATTTGTAGATACATCTGAGAAACACAAAGACATATACTGAAATAACCATATACATGAAACCGTCGACTTACCTTGTTCTTTACTGGTGGGAGTGTGTATACGGTCACTATACAGTACGTGACCTAATTTTGTCGTAAATAGCACGAGGTAACTTTTGATACTGATAACGTGTTAACGTTGTACAATGTATCTTACGGGCACATATGCTGTTTTAATAGAAGTGTCTAGAATGTATATCGCTACATATATCCAATGTTGACAATTTGAATATCTACATATCCTCGATAAATCGTCTATATGCACTCGTTATCTAAAGTTAATACTGATCAAACGCATTTGTATGCGACGGCTTGAGATAAGGATACTGGATTTCTTAACATATTTTTACCAATATGCTTTAATTCCTATACATAGTGGGAACATGATTTCGCAAATTTATCTTATTGGCAAAATCTCAAAAAGTATACGATTGGCAGATAGTCAACTTTTACGACAGAAAGTAGGATTCATCAGGCCTACATGGAACCACTTTTAACATGACTTTTAAATATTGGAGCAGTCGATCGTCAGTGTCGATGTTAAAGTGTTAAAGGAACAGCAGAAATCCCCGATTTTACAGGAGCCCTACATTACCAAGCAGTAGGATGTAGCAGGTCTCTTCTTTCTCCAAACCTAAAGGGTATTCATGTTGTTGTTTCAGCGATTTTGGTTTTGCACCACATTCTTAAACCTAAACGTCAAGCAGAGAGCAGGACACAACTTGAGAACACCATGTTCGTTCCGGTCAGGTGACAGAAGCCATCACCATAATTGCCTAGTCGAACGTTCATCATCAAGGCAAAAGCGAAATACTGCAAAGTTGGTGCTAAGAAACAGAAATGGTTGATCGATCTTTCAGTTCAAAAGGTATTAGAACCTCGGGACAACGAACGCTAAGAGAAGGTAGACTTAGTCAATGTGTTTATCTTCTTTAAACGTTTTAACGTTAATTTTATTTAAGCTCGTTCGTAGGTATTTTATAAATACGTAAAGGTTTTTTGACGACCAAAGTATCGGAAGCCTCTAGAAAGATTTAATTTAAATCCAAGGGATTTCTATATGCAATTCACTGCTCGGATTTCCACTATATCGATGTTTATTGAGTACCGATAGGACACGCAATACTTTGATGCATTACAGTAATGGTATAACGTTAACGTCAATAGCCTGGATCAACTTCCTTAGAGCTTTCAGTCGTGACATCTTCCAGTAATGCCCCGAAGTAGTAAAAACACTCAGGTTGTTTATATACCGACATTTGTAGGTAAACGATTTACAAAATTGTAAAAAACCAGTCCTATGTTCATACACTGAACATCTTGTCTTATATACATCAATTATCTTAAAGATAAATTAGCGTATCTATGGTTAAATGATATTTGGAAGCAACAATTGTTTCGATTAACCTTAGCTTCTTCGTCCTGTTCTTAAACAAATCGTGTTTCGTAGAAATACAGAATAGATTCGTGAATTACGTTCAATGTAGTAAGCTGGTTATAGGACGCTAAAATTCAAACCAAACCAAACGGTAATTAAGAAGATGCCAGATAGGAGTTGGTCTCATATAACACCAGTATTTTTTCAGACGTTTTGTTGACAAAACACGACCAATACATCTGCTGCACCCTATGCAACATTTGGAGTATTTAAAGTTGGTTGGTTATACAGGTTATAACGTCCTATCAACAGCTAAGGTCCTTAATTAAGGACGTGCCTCTATGTGTGTGTATGCTGAGGCAGAGTATGTTGGTGTATTAGCTCATTGTGATAGTGCGGATCTGATGACGAATTTATAGTGCTATCTCGCTGAAATACTATGCCAAAAGCAACAAGCACAGTATTCTGCCCGGACACATTATACTGACGACAGATGCACCAGTTGACATTCCCATAAAGAACAAATGTTAGAAGGGAAATACATGCACTACCATTAAAAACATCTTCTGGATGTCCCGGCCTTGGGTCAGAAACCCATTACTTTCCTTATCTGGGCGAACATCAAAGCCAAAAGGGAGGTATTTCCAAGCATGGCGCTAGAAATTAAAAGGTAATATTTCTCTTTCTTATCACTTTTTCCTAACGCCTCACTTGGCAATACGTCATATTTGACCATATTGTTATTGAACTTTTTGCCCAAACAAGGAGGGTTATGGGTTATGTTTCCAGACCCTGACGAAGCAAAGTCCTCGACATAAATTTTTGTACTTTCTTGCTATCTGCTGAACTTTTATTGGGTTGCGGTGAAGAACATTGTTCATATTTGACTGGCTGGAAGCCTTTCCTGTGTTCCTTGTGCCTGGTGTTTTAGCGATGTGAAAGGGATGACTATGAAAAGAAGGCAAATACACCTCTCATTTGCATATAATGCCTCCAGCAAATAACCATACATCACTCGCATAGTCATGTCCTCACATAACCTTGGCTGTAAATAGGGCGTTAAGTCCTCTAAATAGAAAAAAAATTAACAGGATATGAACAAACAACATGCTTCCCACTGAAATAAGATCAGAATTGGAGTTATTTAGTTTTAAATACCATTATTTTTAACGCTTGTTTGTAGTACCGTCATGTGTAAAAACACACAGGAATTAAAACAAAATAAGATAAACAGACATGTCAACCTTAGCTAATTTCCCGCAAAATCGTATTGCTGCGAGTTCAAACAGGGACTATTTGATTTACTTAAATTAATAACAAAAGTTGCTGAAAAAAATGTTAACATTGAAATCTTATTAAGAGACACGCATCCGTTGATATGCAAATTTAATTCTTAGTGCGAGTAAGATTGGATAGATTGCATTATATTGATCAGTGTTAAGATAAGAACTTAAATTTATTTTTTTAAATTTTATTATGAATCGGTGTTTATTGTATTTTAATTAAACTGGTCGTTATTCTATATAAGGATATCTTATTATCGCCACATTAACAGGGGACCTTTAAATTATAATAACGACACGTCTAAATTTTTCAAATTCAGGAGAAATGGTTTTCTCTCAGTGATGAATAATTGGCATTTACATGAAAAACATTGGCCAATGAACAATTGAGACCTACTCTTTCCTCGAACCTGCAATCACTTAAGCATTAGCCCTGAAGGATCGCGAAAAAAGACTAACGTCTTCAGCCTCATCGACGACACCCATGTAAATCTAAGTCGAATCCACGTCATGTCACATCCTCACATCGATAACTCAGGTAGCCACAACATAACCACAAGGCATTGTGATCATAGAAATATCGACCTTCATATCGAACGAAGAAATAGCATATTTCCCTGCGAAATCATGATAATGACCATTAAACTTGGAGAGTTGTTTTTATTTTTTAATGTCTTATTAACAGCTAAGGTCATGTGTGTAATGTATACGTACAAGTGTGTATGTGTGCTAGGCCCGGGGTATGTCGATGCATTTGCCTTCATGCCATAGCGTGAAACTAATGCCGTCTTTGTAGTGATCTCTCCCTAAAATACCATGCCGAAGGCACCCAGCACAGCACTCCGCCAGGTCGCATCATGCCATTACCCCAAACCGAAATGCTCAACGTTTAGGATGAATCCCCAACTACAATCTTTTTTAGAACTTAAGGATTTCCCGGCCAAAGGAGAGAATCCATTCCCTAAATCACTTGGCCTAAGAAAGGAATCCATGGGCCAATTAGCGGGAATAGAGGTTATAATTTTGTTTTGCCTTCTGTACAAATGGAGGGGTTTTAACCAAGCTTTGTATGTAATACCTAGATTTTCTGTAAACGAGAAGAATGGAAGGGTCTGAGGGGCGGGGCCTAATAGGGAAACATAGTGATAATGGTTAAAATCTTTCTTCTTCCGTAGAATTTGAGGAATTCAAACCAAAGTCGGGGTTAACATTTGGCCTCCACTTTGATTTCTAAATTCTTTTTCCATATGTAGATACATAAACATGATCAATAACTGCATAAATGATTATTCGTAATTTCTACTGAAAACTGTAGTGGACCTCCTTGCATATTACCAGGTTGAGTGATGGTTTTGGTTTGGTTTAGTATTGTTTCACGTCCTATCAACAGCTATGATCATTTATGGACGGCTTCCCCTGATTACAAGATGCATGCGTGTAGTGTATGCGTGTGGAGGCTGTGATATGTTCGCGTTCGTCTCCTTTGATAGCGCAGAACTGATACCAACTTTATAGTGCTACCTCACTAACACATACTGCCGAAGACACCCAGCAGGACACCCCACCCGGTCCCATTATATTGACAAGGGGCAAACCCGTCGTTCCACTCCTAAATTGCTGAGCGTTTAGCAGGAGTAGAAACTACCATTTTTACAGACTCTGAAATGTTGGCTAGGGGACAGAACCCAAAGCCTCTCTCACAGGGGCGAACGCTCAGCTAAAGGCCAAAAATATGCATTGTCAATGGAGACATTAGGAAGAAGAAAGTTGTTTAGAAAGAAGAGAAAAGATAAGATCCAAAATTTAGTCGCCTCTTACGATGATGCAATGGGGTCAACAGGTGCAATTCTTTCGCCCTACCTGCATTGATTCCGGTCGAGTGATGGAGGTATCCTAACAAAATGATAGAAATATGTCACAGGCGAATGTTATTTTGAAAAAGAATCAGGATGGTGTATGGTTTGGTTTGGTTTGGTTTATTTTTGTTAAACGTCCTATCAACAGCTATGGTCATTAAAGTACGGCCTTCCATGTGTGCAAGATGAATGCGTATAGTGTATGCGTGTGTGAAGGGAGGCTGCAAAAGTGTTATATGATAAATAAACCGGTTGTCATTTTTTTTTTTAAATTCCTGATGTTGAAAGATATAATTGGTAGCCAACTTTTAAGCAAGTTTGAAGAAAAAAAACTCATTTTAGAACTACAATGTATGTTAATAAACGTGTTAAAAATGGAAATTTTCTCATAAGTAATGAAATTTCACAAATGTTTCTACTTACATTTTCAATAAAAAAAAAAAAAATCCTTCTTGAATTAGTGTAATATTCGGTGTCTCTTATTTTTATACCAGAGAGCTGACTTGCAACGTATTATCCCCAACGGTGTAAGTCAGTGATGTCCCATTTATCATAAAATGAATTCTGAAACTAACTGTTCCAGATTTATACTTCCTATACCCATACCTTTTTTGACTTATCTTGTTTTGAAATTCCAAGCGGGGGCCAACGCTAATGTTAAATCTCCATAGGCCTTGACCCTAGCTTTAGATTCAACGCTACCTTTAGATTGAAGTAGCCTAGCGAAATGAGAAATAATCTGTGCATAACCAGAATATGTGCCTCCCAACGTGAGGATAGAGGAGTGGGGCCCAATAGTGGAATATGACGATAAATGTCTAAAATCCTTCGTCTTTGGTATGAACCAAGGTATTTAAACCAAATTTGGTGTAGATCATCCTTGGGCATAGGGGACCTTATAATGTATGAATGGAATGTATAGCCCCCTAGGAGTAGAGTACAAAATTTTTTCTTGAGTATCTTTTGACAGAGGAAACTCAATTCTGTATTAATGATAAACGGAGAGTGGTGCCACTTTTGGAGGAGAGGGTGGAAACAAGAAGGGGAAATTTAGTTAAGGAGAGATGGACAATTATTCTTTTAGAAACTTCATTTTATGCACACAACAAAATTATTTTCCATCCGAAATCTATATTTTGATTAACAAAAATACCAGCCAACAGTATTTCAAGGTGTACGGAAACACATGGCGTTAATTAACATCATAAATATAAAAAAGAGGCTCCGACTGAAAAGAACACTTTAAAGACGAATGGCGTGTGATTTCGGAGGTAATGCAGATCATATCCGCGATAGAAGACATGTTGCGTGAATAGAGGTTGTTTCTATAAAACTTGTTTTCATAGACATTGCGAGCTTTCCTCCTTTTTCATCATCATTGCAGGTTATATTTTTACCAACAATTGATCTTAACCCTTAAAACGTGTAAAATTACTCTAAAAAGTCAATATTAGATCCAAAAAAAGCTTTAACAAATGCCTGTGCACAGTACCACTCCTGCAGGTGTTGGGAAAGAATTTATCTGCTGTGTATCCCACTGCAATTCGTAAGGGAATGATATTGGCTCCCCTGCAGAATCGGGGACGGAATATTCTTTGTCATCTGCTAAGGGAATATTGAGGTAACCAAAATTGATAAGTTGCCCCCATTTTAACATTTGGATGTCTTTGAGACATACATCTAGTTTGAAACTCTGCGTCATTTTTATAAAGATACTGTTCTATGCAAGGTGTTAAAAGTCAGATAATATGTTGCAAGTCAGCTCTCTGATAAAGAAATACGAGACCATACCGCACGCGATAACGCTATTAAGCCTCATGTCGATAAATTCATTTTATCACGAAAAGTATAGCAAGTGACAATAATTTCGTCGATTAAGAACTCTTTGGTGGTCTTGAACGTAATCATACCGGTGCTCCATGTCATATTCGTAATGTTCTACAGCAGACAGTTTATCAGAACAACCATTATTTCTGACATACTATCCTCATGTCACATCACCAATTACGTTTCTACATGAAGCATGCGGAGAAACATTTTGCGACATTCTGAAAGTTTTAGCAACGATTACGACACGTAAAAAAAACATTGTCAGTATGTTTCCTGCACGCACAAAAAGTATTATTTTAACTACAAATTGATATATATGTTATGTACGCTATAATTTGCAACTTCATGGTATTTCTTAACAGAATGTTTGTCAATTTCAAAAAGGTAGATTGATAATTTGTCATTTAAAAATAAAATATCCGGTATAAATGCGTCCCTGGATATAAAAGGCTCTTTCTCTCAAGTTTTGCGTCCCTACCAAACACAGATAAAGTAGGAATTATGTTCACTAACTGGGATAACAAGGCGGTTTGATTTTATATTATTAACGTCCTGTTAACAGCTAATGTCATTCGCAAATTGTTGGTTGATTTACTGTATATCCCACTACACATATCTCAAGGAACGATAAAGATCACCCGTTGGCAGTATAATGTGACCGAACGAAATGCTGTGGTTGGTGCCTTCGGCATGGCATTTCAGTGAGATGGCACTATAAAGTCGGTATCAGATCCGCGCTATCACAAGGAGGCAAGCACGCCAACATACCCTGTCTCCTGCATACACACACGCAGGCACACATTTACTACACACATTGAGGCATGTCCTTAAATGACCTTAGCTGTTAATATGACGTTAAACAACACTAAAACAAACCACACCAAGCGACGTAGATGGGCCACTGCAGAAAAAAAGATTTTATGTTTTGTCTTCTATTAAGGAAACATTGAAACATTGTAATACTTTGGGCATCTAGCTCTCTTTTCTATAATACTTATTTATTGTTGGCATTGGTTCTCTAAGGACCAATCGAAAGTTTAACAAAGCAGTTGCGAGGAGGTTAAAATATAAAAGAAGTAAAACCATTCCAATCTGTGTTTAAGATTTTGATAATTGAGACTAGATATGCAACAGAATAAAAATAAAACCAGAAAATATGCATTTTATAAAACGCAAGCGTGCAACAAATCAATAAAGACGTTGGTATGTGAAAATAGCTCACTTAAGTGTATCATTTGCTGTGATTCGATCGGCCCTCCTCCGTAAAACGGTCGATTAAGTCTGCATCTTTCCTTCATTATATCATATTACGACTTTTCTTCATTGTCTCTATAACCATTCAAACAACACATGTTTTTATTTCCTTTTTAGCTACATTTGGCCTCCACTTTGATTTCTTTTATACTTTTGCCATATGTAGATTCATAAAAATGATCAATAACTGCATAAATGATTATTCATAATTACTACTGATAACCGTAGTGGACCTCCTTGCATAACACCAGGTTGAATGACGGGGGTATCCTAACAAAATGACACGATGTCACAGGCGAGTGCTATTTTGAAAAGGAATTATGATAGTGTACAGTGTATGAAACGACTGTTATGTGATACTAAATATGTCATATTGGTATATATATACATGAAGTAAGCATAGTGATACTTTTAATTAGAAAAACATCCTAAATTTTCACAAAATTTTAAATGCAACCAACATTGTCAACTTCCTTTTATATAGTTACAATGGTCAATACCAAAATTCACATAATTATGGTGATTTTATTATCAATGTTTATTATGGTAGATAAGTTCTGTTTTTGTATGATACTGAAATACTTTATTATATAACGCATGTTTTAAGCCCACCATCATCTGATGGTTGGCTATTCAAATCACCCTGCGGCTGTGGTCCGTCCGTCCGTCGTCCGCTGTCCGTTGTCCGTCCTTAAACAATGCTTGTTATCGATATTTCTCAGGAAGTATTAAAGGGATCTTTCGCAAATTTGATATGTGGGTTTCCCTTGGTCCTTAGCTGTGCAGGGCAATTTTTGAGACTGATCGGATAAACAACATGGCCAACAGGCAGCCATCTTTGATTTTGATAGTGAAAGTTTGTTATCGCTATTTGTCGGGAAGTACCCAAGGGGTCTTTCTCAAATTTGATATGTAGGTTCCCCGTGTTCCCTTGTTGTGCAGCAGACGGTCGCCTGCTTGCCAATGACGGTAAAAGTCTTGCTCGAGCGACCAACAGTTGTCAAAAGTTAGATGGTCACTGGTCCAACAAAACTAGTTTGGGCGACTGTCAAAGAATTAATGAATAAAAGAAAGTATAGTCCCTTCCACATTAACTGGGAGGGGGGAGGGGGGGGGGGCAGTACATTTTTAAGTTGTCATTACTTTGATTTGAATCGAACTGTCTGTGATTTAGAAAATGTGATGATTTTTTTTTCAGATTTTCTATATTAATACTTAGGTGTGAGTTTTGTGTGTTTCTTTTTGGGAAGACCTGAATGGAGTGGATCATGTCGGGTTTTAACTAGGGATGAAGAATTAAAAATATAATGTTTTATTCTGTTTTACATATTACAAATATTGTCATGTTATACGTAATTTAAATGTGCTGAAGCATTGTGTTAAATGCTGTGGAAATATTTCTTCCCAAAATCATTTAGGCCACCAATATGTCATTTGGGCTAGCGCTTCAAATCTTTTACCCGCCCAAACAAAATATTTGGGCCAGCCAATGCAGGTTCCCCACTATCCTTTATTGTTCATGTTTACTTTTGCAACTGATCAGTTAAATAAAATGGCCTACCGACAGCCATCTTTGATTTTTGACATTGAAGGTTTGTTAGTACTATTTCTCAGGAATAACTTGAGGGATCTTTCTCAAATTTGATATGTAGGTTCCCCTTGATCAATCGTTGTGCATGATATATTTTGAGACTGATCATATACACAAAATGGCGAAAGAAAGAACTAAACAGATCTTTCTCATATCGCAATGATCGATTCTATTTCTTACACATTAAGTACTGTACTAATAAATATTTGAAATTACAAACTCACTTTGAAGGTTGGCTTTCATACACGTCAGTATTAAGTTTAGATCAAAAGTTACCTCAAGGTGCATTTACTGTTAACATGACTCGATCAAACAGATTAGAGGAAAGAAGAGAAAAGATCGAAATGACAAAGAACTAATGAAGATGGTACAATGGTTGGCGCCAAGATCCTCTGGGATCTCTTGTAAAGTTACATGAACTCATGAATATGTATTCTGCCAAAGTATTTTTTCTTCCGGAGAAGTACTTAAGGTTGAGTTGTGTTATAGACAAAGATACGCAATTATGTAAAAACAATAAAATAATCTTAATAGTAAAACTCTTATACACTTTATTATATCCCCTGCAACGAAGTTGGGAGGGGGGTTCCTAGTATCAGTTTGCCTGTCTGTCTATAAAGTTCGTCCGGACAACACTTTCTAAAGTAATAAACCAATTTCAACGAATGCTTCCAGATTGATAACTACCACCTGAAAATGTGCATCCGGCTATTATTGTTTTCATTCTGTCCCTTTCTGACAAAATTATAGCCCTTTGTTGAAAAAACCTTGTCCGGACATGTCCTCCGAAACTTAGGGGTCAATTTCAACGAAAGATATCTTATATCATAACTACCTGCTGATGTTGTGCATTTAGGTATTAATTTTTTTAGTCTGACCTTTTTTACGGAGTAATGGCCCTTTGTTGAAAAATACTTGTCCAGACAACTCTTCCAAAACTATCGAACCAATTTCAATGGGCGTTTACAGATATGGTTACTACCCCCTGGCATTGTGCATCCGAGTAGTATGTTTTCATTCCGACCCTTTTAAATGAGTTATGGCCCTTTGTTGGAAAAAAACTTTGTCTGCCTCATATTCTACTTGGCTGATATCAATGGTAGTCATCCCCGATGTCGTGCAAGAGGGTTGGGTGTTTTGTTCATTTTTATCCTTGTTAAGGAGTCATGGCCCTTTGTTACAAATCGTTGTCTTGACAACTCTTTCTTAACTACTTGGACGATTTCAGCAAAACTAGTTCATCTGGGCTAAGGAAAGATATAATGTCTGACTCCCGATACAAAATAATTATTTCAGCACAGTTGATTTTTGTGACCTTGAACGAAGGTCAATGTCATCGACGTTTACAAAACTTAAATCCATTCACATGAACAACCTATTTGGGCCAACCCTGATATTTTTGATACTTTAACGATCTTAGCAGTTTAGTTGGCTGGGCATTCACACGAAAACAATGGCGAAAAAAACTCTAATGTAAAATTAATAAACAGGAGAAAATTACTTCTAAGAGGATAGACAGAAAATCGGGATCTCGCTTCTATAGTTATGTGAACTTCTGTAAATGGAGTTGCTTCTTTTTACGGTTAAACGTGTAACACACTGACAGCTTCAATTGATATACATAAAAGCCAAGCTAAGCACTCACTACCATATTGCTGTACTATCAGAACTTGTTGAAATATCAATTTGGGCCCGCACAGGTTCGGACAATGATACCATGGCAAGTTCGGCCCATGTAACACATAAAAAGTCGTAAAATTGGCGGTAAAATCTGACGTTGCATGCTTTATGACGTCATAACTAAGCTGATTCCAATGGCGGCCGAATTATCAGATTGCCTGTCCGTACTTACTCCTCGGCGGGGCTCGTTCGGCCATCCGATCTTCCGACAGGAAACGTTAAATAATATTAATATTAATAAATCAAAAAACGGACATGCTGCCACACTTCCCAGAACGGACTTAAATAAAAATTTGTCCGAACTTGCCACGGTCTCCCCTATTGTTTGTCGGTCTTAATATCATGAGAGCTTGTGTTTTATTGTTATTCCTCGACTTGCCGACTTTATATAAAGTTTATTTTATCTCATTCTGAAAGCAGTATTCTGAATCAGTAAATATCAGAGACCAACAAAAGCTACGCTCTTTTAAGGCTTTGCCATTTGATATTATTCGGTATCAAAATAGCAGTTGGAGTATGTTGCACACAATGGTGATATAATTTAATAGTAATTGTGTCATTTAATGGTTCTAAGAGGAATTGTATTACCGCACCTTTAACACCCACACAGGTGTTAGTCAATGAGGTCCCATTTATCATAAAATGAATTCTGAAACTAGCTCTTTCAGATTTAAGCTTCATATACCCATACCTTTTTGGATTAATCTTGTTCTGAAATTCCAAGCGGGGGTCGGCGCTAATGTGAACTATCAATAGGCGTTGACCCTACCTTTGAACGACAATATGATCTCAAACGTGGTGCATAGTTTCATAATCATTTCGTTGTGAGTTCCTGCCTTGTTTATATTAATCTTATATTGGAAATATTATTTTAGTTTTCCTCTAGAGAAAACATCGACACATATATTACGCAAATGGAGGTACGTCTTTTAATGACTGTAGCTTATTATATGACGTTAAACATTCCAAAACCAAACTAAACATCTTGTTGTCAACCATTGATTGACCCTTTTGACCTCTGTGTTGATAAGTCGTTAATAACGAACATATTGAAAAGACAAGAGAAGTGGAACTGACGGCAAACGGCCTTTTTAAAAGTATAATCGTACTAAAATGTCATTAGCTGATCTAGATATTCACATGGGCACATTATTCTGACTACACGGCTATCTGAAGAACCCAGGGAGACACTTGCAGAAGGTTAGAGTGAAAGAAAAAGGTAGAGATCCCCAAACATGTAGTGGAGAGGCACAGAATTTTTCAAGCAAACTTGGTGCAAGTTCATTTTCGTAAATTCATATAACTGATTGTGACAGAATAATTACGGTAAATAATAGACTTATTAATGAAATTCCTCAGATATTCAATTTACAGTCAAGAAAGTTCAATGTGTCACTTTTTAAAAGAATTGTACATAATATATACCTGCTGCAACAGTTCTGCAGTATATAACCCCTTAGGGAGAACATAATGAGGTAAAGCGGTTTTCTGTAAGGTCTACAGTACGCCAAAGGAAAAAAGAACTGCGGATCACGTGATATATGGGCACAAGGGTCCCGATATAAATTTTAACGCTACGACAATAGTGATAAACCAGAACAAATAATGGTTGGAGCTTTGTTTGGACGTGGAGACAACAAGTATGCAACTGTTATCTCTGCAAACACTATTACGCACAGTATGCAATAGTGAAAAAAACTTATCCGCTCCCTTGGGCTTGCGGAAAATTGCTAATGTTCGTTTTGAGTATGCATTGGTGCCAATTTTTGTTTTGTGACAGTTTGTATGTGTTAGAACAATCAAAAGAATTGTAGAAACCGATTACATCTGCGATTTAGATGGCATGGATATATGACGACGCTCGATCCCATAATGGTTTAGAGAAAGGACATGTATGTATATCATTTTAAAAAGGATGCTTAAGAAGTTCGCGATTATCTGCAGTGAAAGAGAAACGTATCAAATCCCGAATGGCATCTGTTTATTTAACTGAACATCTAAATGTATAAGCACAACCCGGTGCATGTTTGGGGGGAGGGGTGGGGGGGGACTGCTATATCGCACTGCATCATCGCAATAGGAGTCCTTATAGACTCGGCATGGCTTCTGCTTTGTTTAGTAGACATTGGTGAATCCAAGAATAGATCTGCTGTATCCAATTGTACGTATATCGTAAATGGTGGCAAATGTTTGCCTCTTGACGAATGGCAGTGTTCGCCGATAGCAAAACGATTTTTTTTAAGTCATCATAAGAGGAAGTGCCTCCATACAAATTGTACGTGTTGTGTATGTATGTCTGTTAGTATGTTTGCCGGTGACAGGGTATGTTGGTGTCTTTGCCTCCTTGTGAAAGCGCAGATCTGATGCCGAATTTATAGTGCAATCTCACTGAATGACAATGCCGAAGGCACGCAGCCCTGCATTCCATCCGATTACGTTATAACAAACAAAGCAACGTATTGTATGCAATCTATAGTCCCCCACCGGTAATGATTTATATATTTAACAAACAGTAAACTTATGTCAGGAACATACCCCGTCTCATGCATACACACACGCAAAACGCATACACTAAAACACATGGAGGCACATTCTTAAATGACCTTAGCTTTTAATAGGACATTAAACAAAATTAAACCAAATCAAACTTATGTAAGGAAGCATAGGTTACAGTGAGGTCATATATGTCCTTGTACACCAAAGTGGGATACTCCAGGTGAAATACTATAATGCTTCGGACAAATATTTTCAAAAAAGAAGGTCAAAGGTCAAGTCATAGGTCACATTATTGTGCAATCCAAAGATGTCCTTGTACACCAAATCTGGTTACATCCATGTGAAATAGTATAGAAGATATGTTCCGGACAAACTTCTCGGGAGGAAGGACGGACGGATGGAGTGCAAACCTGCAGCCCCCTCTCCCCCGGAATCGTTTGGGTATTAATGAAGATCGGTTCATAGGTGTTGTTTGATTTATTATTGTTGTACGGTCCATTGACAATTTGAGTCTTTTAGGGGCAATCAACACAACATATAGATCTTCACAAAAAGATATTGGTTGTAACATACAAAGTCATATAAGGTCATCTGCGTATTAGGCGATTAGTGTCCCGCCCCTACCCCCACCTCCGGAAGAATCGTGGTGTTTTCAGGTCTTCGACGATAGAAACATGGAAGAAACTAAAATTGATCTGCTGCCCAAGTTGCAACACCTGGATCAGGTTTCAAGACCGACTGGTGCCATTGCCAAGCTGACCAATAGCTTGACAAAGCACTAGATGGTTTTGAAACGTTGCGACACGTTTAATACGTACGTTGTTTGTGTAGAAAATAAAACTTAAATATAAAAGATGGTGAACATTCGACAGTAAGACCAAAGAACACGATTGTTCGCAATCGTGGTCCATTAGAAGTATTCTGTTTCACGAATGATGGTTGAAAATTAAAACATTAAATCTCGTGCATGAATTTGTTTATATCATGCAGATTCAAACTCTCACTATGGTAAATGAAATAACATATTACTGCATATAGTCACATCGAGCATAGGAACAGTTAATGACTCTAAGTGTGGTCGCTGTCGTTTTCAGTACCGTTATTAGTCCATAAAATGACGACTTTAATGTCGTAAAAACGTCGAAAAGGGGTTTGTGCTTGTAATCAGTCCGCGCGAAAACACTAAAAAATTCGAAGTAGCATCGCAGTTTAAGAAATATCGATTCAATACTTCAAAGATAATGGTATGTTTAATGCTATCCGTAGGACTTGATTACATAGCAACAACATTAATTTACAATAAATAACAGCTTGAATGATATCTTTAAAAGTCACTCAAAGAGAAATAAAAGCAGTCTTCACCGACAGTGATAAGACATCGTTCATTTAATTATATTACAGTCACCCACAAACTCTTCAAGTTTTTTTTTGTATCATATTGTTGAGGTAAAGGACATTGTAATTTTCCAAATTTTAAAATTATGTTTCTTTCCAGGGAAAGGATTCAATTGGAAATGTCATATTTAGCACAAATTGCTACTGAACATTAAGTTTTGATAATAAACATATTGTTAACCGTGAATAATACTTACGTTTATATCTTTGTTGATTCTATTGAAAGGAGGACAAAAAGGATCAGCTTTCAGCACACAGTCATAAGTTACACCCCGGGAGGCACGTCCTTGAATGGCATTGGCTGTTAATAGGACGCTTAGCCCAATTTACTTTTGACTGCAGAGTCTGAAATACATTGGTTACGATTCATTTTCGCTATTGTATCGCTCTTTAATGATGCGAAAATTTTAGTTCGGTTTTGATTGTATTCTGTTCAACAATCTATGTAAAGGATAATGTCCGAAATAATGACTTTATCCTACTTAAAACCTAGCACACTGCTAGCCTTCTTAACCTTTATCAGAAATAGCACATGCCCATGCAGTAATATAAATGTGTTCAGTCACCCGTGACACATAATGGACAGTCAGGTTGACACTGCATGCACTCTGAGTGTTCAGTATTCATTATACACTAGATGAGCCAACATCATGTCAGACAGCGACCATTCCTCACACAATCTTCATTTCGAGATGTGTCTTGCTGTGAAGCTGATACTGATGAAGTTCTTAGTGGAGTAATTGACATGGAGAAAGAATACGTGCCCTGTTTTAACATTAAGAATGACTTATTTTCTGACATTTCGTCTGATGATTATTTATTAGTACAAGCATCTATGGATATGGAAAATTCAGACATTAAGAGCAATGGAAAGGAAAGTACTAGATTCCTGTCCCCTCTAAAAGAGAAAGACTTGCAGTCTTTATTGAGTGAAGGAAAGTGCAAACAAACTGAAAACAAAGCAAGGTGGGCGGTTAATTTATTCTATAAGTGGCAAAATCAGAGAGCAAACAAGGACTGTGAACAACATTTTAGTAAGCCATTAATGGAAATGGAACCTGAAGAAATGTCAGATGCCATGTGTTTCTTTATTACGGAAGTACGCGATGAGGCAGGGAAGGAATATAGACCAAATACTATATATGAAATAATTATGTCTATTCAACACTTCCTTCGTTCAAGCGGTAAACTGGTAAGCTTTTTGGATGATGAAGTCTATTCCAAAATGAAGTCCATTCTTAATGCTAAGATGAAGAACCTTTCTAAACAAGGACTGGGGCTGGAGAGGAAGCAGGCTGTAATCATAACTGTTCAACAGGAGGGAAGTTATGGTATATGGACTGGGGCTGGAGAGGAAACAGGCTGTAATCATAACTGTTCAACAGGAGGGGAAGTTATTGTCTATGGACTGGGGCTGGAGAGGAAACAGGCTGTAATCATAACTGTTCAACAGGAGGGGAAGTTATGGTCTATGGACTGGGGCTGGAGAGGAAACAGGCTGTAATCATAACTGTTCAACAGGAGGGGAAGTTATGGTCTATGGACTGGGGCTGGAGAGGAAACAGGCTGTAATCATAACTGTTCAACAGGAGGGGAAGTTATGGTCTATGGACTGGGGCTGGAGAGGAAACAGGCTGTAATCATAACTGTTCAACAGGAGGGGAAGTTATGGTCTATGGACTGGGGCTGGAGAGGAAACAGGCTGTAATCATAACTGTTCAACAGGAGGGGAAGTTATGGTCTATGGACTGGGGCTGGAGAGGAAACAGGCTGTAATCATAACTGTTCAACAGGAGGGGAAGTTATGGTCTATGGACTGGGGCTGGAGAGGAAACAGGCTGTAATCATAACTGTTCAACAGGAGGGGAAGTTATGGTCTATGGACTGGGGCTGGAGAGGAAACAGGCTGTAATCATAACTGTTCAACAGGAGGGGAAGTTATGGTCTATGGACTGGGGCTGGAGAGGAAACAGGCTGAAATCATAACTGTTCAACAGGAGGGGAAGTTATGGTCTATGGGCTGGGGCTGGAGAGGAAACAGGCTGTAATCATAACTGTTCAACAGGAGGGGAAGTTATGGTCTATGGACTGGGGCTGGAGAGGAAACAGGCTGAAATCATAACTGTTCAACAGGAGGGGAAGTTATGGTCTATGGGAATTTTGGGATCAGATACTCCTCAGAAGCTTTTCACCACCATGATCTATCTCAATGGACTTCATTTCGCCTTGAGGGCTGAAAAAGAATAGAAATCTAAGGTATGGACCTTTGTCTCAGATTAAGCTCATGCAGGACTCTGATGGTCGTAAATATCTCCAATACACAGGGGACATTTCCAAGACCAACTCTGGTGGTTTGTCTCATCGGAAAGTGACACCAAAGATGACCCGTGGTTATGAGAGTAGTAACAAGGGCAGGTGCATTGTACAACTCTACATCAAATACATACAGGCAAGGTGAGTGTATCTTATATTAATAAACAGCAATAACAAAATTCAGCTGTCACAATTCAAAATGGCCACCTGTTGGCCATTTTTTTCCGATACTAGAAATCAAGGGGAACCTACCTATAAAATTTGAGAAAGCTCCATAAAGAACTTTCTAAAAATAGTAATAACAAATTTCAACTGTCAAAATTGGGCTAAAAATCCATGCTTTCAGTTTTGTTTATCATAACGTGTGTAATGGAGGAAACACATATATATTTGATTTTTTTTCTTTTAGACCAGTAACGGCTAAGACTGATGCCTTTTATCTGCGCCCGAAAGCTACTATTACTGGATCATGCTGGTACGTAGATGCTCCAGTTGGCGTTCACACTCTGCAGGAAACTGTTAAAAAACTATGTGAAGAAGCTGGGTTTTCAGGACACTTTACTAATCACTCGTTGCGGGCAACGGCAGCGACACGTTTATATTCTGCACGAGTTGATGAACAACTCATAGCGGAGAAAACAGGACATAGGTCAAATGCTGTGAGATTATACAAACGAACAAGTGATGAACAACAACAGAAAATGAGTGAAATTCTACGTGGGGAACAGAAAGAAAACGGTGTTAAAAAGCAGAAAACTTCTGAGAATGCTACAGGTGCAACAGAGACCGTTACGGGAGGAAAAGAAATTACATGTAATATCAAGGATGGGGTATTGAATATAAATGTAAAGTTTTGAATGAGGGTATTGACTGTAGTCTCTATGGAAGCAGAAAGTCCAAACGTACATGTATATAGTGAACTGTGAAACTGGAAATGCTATGCTGCAATTGAATTTAGAAAGGTGACAGAGTCTTTAGATTCTTTTTCTGTTAGAATGTTTACGATAAGACATATTTGGTTTAATATTAAAATGTTTACTTTTCATATCTGTGTTTTGGAGCTTTGTTTCTGCGTTGACTGTCCATTATTGGAAAAAATAATGGACTGTCCCGTTAAATAATGGACTCCTAGGTGTCCATTATGCAATATAATGGACCAATACAACAATAGATGGCTTCACAGCTGGGTTTTAAAACCAGCTCGGGTCATTTAAAGACGTGCCTTCATGAGTGTTATGAATGTCTGCTGCAGGCGGTATATTAGTGTATCAGCCTCTTTGTGAAACCGCGGATCGGATGTCGACTTTGTAATAGTACTAACTCACTTGTGATACGATGCCAAAGGCTTCGCTCCCAGCATTGTATTCGATCCTGTCACTTTAAACTGAAACCGGGCTTAACCAGTTGCGATTACCCTTCATGTCCAAAAATAAGCAGCGAATTACAATCACCTCTTTTAAGGACTTAGATTTGTTCTCATAAAATATTACTCTTTTACTTGTTACAAACTAGAAACACACCACTTCCTTGGAGAACTATGCAATTATTTTCTAGAAGTCACCAAGGATAGAAAGTCTATAATTTCTAACACAACTTTTTGTTTCCGAGAACATTCCTAGCAAAACCTCATTGTTGCGCTTTTGTTGAAGGTAACCCAGGTGGAGAATGCAATGGGTTCTGAAGTTCTAAAACAGTTGGTTCTCTGCTTAAATGACAAAACACTTCTTTTTATTCAACTTTTACAATGTTAGCACTTAGTTGATTATTGTCCGATAAAGCAGGCCTTTTTCGTTTTTGTTTGACGTAGTATTGCTTTAATAAAACCTATTTGACAATTAATTGAATCTATGCACGAGATGTCGTCAGGACGCATAAAAACCTGATGATTATGTAATAAATTTCAAATTATCCTTTCCAGCACATTTTATAAACGGTTTAATTAAAACTATAATAGCTTGCTCAAGTTTGAAGGAAAATCGGAATTTTCGATAGATTGTCAACGAAGAACATTATCAGTGTGGTATATATGCTTAATTTAACCATTCTGATTTGTCTGTACTTTAATCTAAATAATGTACCCAAAATAAGAATTTAACATGCCCTGGTTGATACTTCGAAAATTTAATGCCAAATGGTTCAGAGTCTTAATTCACAAATTTCCCATAATTAACAAAAATAATCAATCAATCGTAAGAGGTGAGTATTGTGTGTACTTTATGCATCTGTGCTATGTTGGTGTATTTGCCATTTTGCGATAGAGCGGATCCGATTCCTACTTCCAGAGCGCTTTCCAAAAAGCTAAACGGGCAGCAAAGACTAATATAAAAACCACTTTTTTTGGTATGCAGTTTAAGGGCGTGCCTCCATTTGGGTAATGTATGTGAAAAAGTATTCTGACCCAAAACCAAGACTTATCAAAGTTTTTAAAAATGGTAGTTACTTCCTTCTAAATGTAAACAGTAAACGAAATCTGCTAGTTTCATCCTTTTGCAAAAAGTGAAAATATCATATTTAAATTTCGGGTTTACCGTCCTATGAACAAGTCATTAAACGATGTGCCCCATATGTGTAATATATGCTCATGTAGTAATTAAAACGCTATATTTTATAAAGTGATAATTTATTTCATTTGAATTTTCATTGGTAGTTATTTTTGTTAACAAGACATGTAGGAATACCTGGTAATGGAAAGGCAGATCGCGCCGCCAAAGCGCTAGTGCTACCACCTTTTTATTTTAAGACTCTAGTTAGCAGACTTAAAACCGTTCATAACAAATTTTGTAAGATCAAATATTAGTTTAAATTTTATATTGTTTAACCTATTTACAATTAAGGTCATTTAAAGACGTGCACCCATGTGTATTGTGTTAACGTGTATGTCTGCCTGAGAGAGGGTATGCTGCTATACTTGCCTCCTTGTGATAACGCGTATCTGATGCCGACTTTATAGTGCTATCTCACTGAAATACCATGCCAAAGGCACCAAGCACATCATTCCACCCGGTTACATTTTACTGACAAAACGGCAAAAGAATTGAAATCACTGCGTAGACAACAAATTATACTCTTTATAACCGAAAATCGATGAATAGTATTCCAGCTATGAAAAAACCGCTGAAACGATGTGGTCATTTATACATTACCCATTCCTTTTTATTAAAACGCGAGAACCAACTTCAATGTGTAGCATGTCACAGCCCTTTTACAGTAAAACATTTGTTATTAGTGTAACAGGAGAGGAAAACTGCACGGCAAGACTAGGGTTCGAACCCGGGACCCTCCGATTTATAGACAGACCATCTACCAGTTAAGCTGCCTTGTCGCAGACGATCGATCCAGTCTAGTCTCGCTACATTAGATTGCCATGACTTTCAGCAAACACGAGAATATGTTTATAGTATTATAACAAATCTCAAATTTCTCTTCGAAATGTTAAATATCACAACAATTCTAACCTAATTGAAAACAGTCTGTTAAAAATGATTTTGTTTTTGAAGTTGACTTTTTTTTTCTTTCTTCTAGTTGTTTTGATGACATTTCCTTTCGCGTATTGTATCAACCTTTTACTGGCCCTAAATACTTCTTGTGTTGATTGGACGTTAAGAACTCAATAAATAAATAAATCTGTGATAAAGTTGACTGTCTTCGCTGTTTGTTGCATTGTTAACTAGCAAACACTACGAAAGGGAGGCGTTAACGCAACAGTGTTTTTGTAATTTAATCGTTGTAGAAAGGCTTGATCGCCATCTGTCGTATTCAATTCAGTGCATGCAACAATAATCAGAGCTATGTTTCTTTGAAGTTAGGGTATATGGTTGTTGATCTTTACACATCGCAAATTGATGCTTTCAATTTACAAACATTTTCAAAGGTTTCAGTCTCAGTGGAAGAACAATTGACCCAACGTCACACGCAATAACATTTTGTTAATAAAATATCGATTATAGTATAAAACAAACCTCGCACCATGTCAGTATGAACATTTATGCTAAACTTGGTTAATGTTCGTCTCGACTCATACCTTGTTCATTATATAGAGAGAGAGATATAGACCATAGTCGGAAGTCTGGTGTACTCCACGAATTAATACTCTTCTGGGATCGAAGATAAAAAAAAGTGAGCAAAAAGGAGAGCACTGGCGCTGGTGCTATCTCCAAATGTGACTGGTTTACACTACAGTTGGGATAGCGTCACTTTACTTGTGTTATTGAATTGGAGCAATGAGAGCAAACAGAGCCAGCACGTACATCGAGTTATACGACAACTTATCTATTTGTCAACTTTATTCCGGTTTATCACAAACTTCGAAGTTTTCAATACCGCAATTAAAATATAGAGATTGTCAGTCGTTTTATACAGACGGTTCAAAAGATTATCATAAAGTTACCGCGGCAATTGTAAATAAAGATGCTACAGTTTGATGCCGGCTGTTCAATGATGCGTCGATATTTTCATCAGGAGCCCACGCTATCTATCTCTGCCTTGACCACATAAAATCAAATGATGTACCAAATCAGTTATCTATTCTGATTCTCTATCTGTTCTACAAAGCCTTCACAACAAAAATTTGAATATCTCCATTAACAAAATCTTAACATTATTACATCATATTACCTCAAAATGTCATTGGAATACCAGGTAGTGAAAAGGCAGATCGTGCAGCGAAAGCAGCACTATTATTACCACATGAAGATTTTAAACTTTATATTACCGATTTTAAAATCACTAATTGCAACTTCTATTAGATCACAGTGGCAAAATAATTGGAAGAAATGCGTATATAACAAGTTACATTCTATTAAAACCTGAAATCGGTAAATGGTTACCTAGCTACAGAGAGATGCGCCGAGACGAGGTTGTCCTTCCCCCGTTTCCGGAGTCATCCATTGGTATTTAATAAAACGTGATGTCCAGCCTCAATGCACAGCGTTAAGTCAGCTCCAGAAAATTTCTGTAATAACATAACATTTCTTAAATCTCGTTCGAAAACATTACTGTCTCTTCAGTTTTAGCCATCTGAAAGCTGTTGCTCTTTTTAATAAAATTTGAGTCATCATAGCTACTTTCAATATTCAAACTGACGTTTGTCTTTTAACTTTTAAGTTTAATTGATGTTTTTATTTTGCATATTTTTACCATTTGTTGGCCATTATGACCTATTCTGTTTTGATGGGCCGTTAAGCATTTAATTGTAATATACGATAATTAAAAAAAAACAAAAAACGACACAATATTGATCTTACTCATATCACCCCTCGCTGTATCACACCCCGAAACCTGTATCAGCCCGCAAAACCAGTATCATACCCGTTTTGGAACATTTCATTTTTTTGCCATCTACCACCAACAACATCATTCGGAACCCTTGTTTACCAACAGGTCAACAATGGCCGCTGAAAGACGGCGACGAATAGGCGAGTCATATTATTTGTTGCAAATGTAATCCAAATATTCCAATCGAGTTATTGTTGTTTAAATCTTTAGCACTTTATGACTTTTTTCGTTTTTCAATATTTCAAAAGAAAAATAGATCATGAGATAGATATTGGTCGATGGTTGATACTGGGTGTGATATCAAAAAATATATATATTATTCTCTATATATATTATCGAGAAGGGACTTGTGTAGGCTCATTAAATTTTTTGCAGAATCTAGGTTTTCCCGAGTGTCTTCTGCTCTGGGAACTTTCGGAAAGCAAAAAAGATTTACTGTCACCATTGCAAGTTGACGTTATTATTTTCCTTCTTCGTTTGCGTGATGTAATAATGAATTATTCTGCATAATACAATTGTTTCGTTCATCGGTGAGTTCTAGAACATTAATGTTTTGTTTTTGTATTGTTTCACGGCCTATCGACAATGCGAGTCATTTCGGACCAAGCAACACTGTTAAGATGGACATTTAAAAAAATAATAGACATGCTGTATTCCGCTGCAGGTCGCAACCTGTAGGTATTGTGGGCCAAAGCGAAATCAAGGTTGATGGGTTGGTTGTACAGGGTTTAACGTCCTATCAACAGCTAAGTAATTTAAGGGCGTCCCTCCTGTGTTATGTATGTGTGCTGGACGCAGGATATTTGGGTGTATTGCCTCCTTCGGATAGTGCGGATCTGATGCCGATTTTATAGTGCAAAATTATATATATTCCTCTGTATCATTAACTTAGGGAACGCTCAAGGAACGGAAATACTTGTCAATCTATATATTTTCTTCCATTATCTCTCTACTCATTCTGTTAAGTCGAACAAACAAAATTTACCCGCTGCAAGTTACCATTACAGACGTCAAAGTGCCCCTTCTTCCGATACGAGTTATCTTCGGGTTATTAATGCATGCATTTGGTGAATACATTTGTATGTAGGTTACATAGTTGAAAACCTAAATACTCAGGAAATTAAGTGGTTTTTGTGTTTAGAACTCTAGGAAATGACAACCATGTTAAGTTATAATTGAGTGTCTGTACGACTTGATATGCTAAGCAACGTGTCAAGAGAAAAGATAGTTTGTTTTAAAATATTAAACGATTCAAACCTAAACTACACCACCTAAATTGCATAACCATCTAAGACGTAAAATTCAAGTTTTAAGTCAAAATTAACAATGCGTTAACAAAGCTATCACAACCCGGGTCCAGATACTTTTATACAAAATGGACATTGCAATTGTTCCCAAAACACGAATGTTAAATGCGAGGTCAAACCATTTTACAACTAAAGAGCAGGGCAAGCCGTAGCTAGTATCTGTTAATGAGTCCTGTAGGAGAAATAGTATCGATAATGTGCCACAAATATCAATTATGTATCGTCTCTGGCATAGGGGAAGCCAATAGGTAACCAAACCTGATCAGTACGGTAAACCGCAAACTCAGCAGAGGCTTTATAATATTTTGGTCGATAAACAAGTTAAGATGAGAAAGTCGACAGGAGTGGAAAACCCGTAGTTTTCGTAGATTGGGTTTTATATATGGGGGAGGCTTCTGAAACATGCATTATTGCAGTCCATTAAATAATTTCACTACTCGATGTCACCGTAATTCAAATTGCTGCCAATGTTTGTTACTCTGCCAACATGTCATTGTAAAATTCGACACTGAATTATTCCGCCCGATCGTTACAGATTGATGTTTGCCTAGGTTTTACTGTACTTGCAACAACTAGTTGAATATAATTCTTTCTCCGATTTAGTTTAGTTTTGTTTAACGTCCTATGAACAGCTAAGGTCATTTAAAGACGTGCTTCAATTTGTGTTGTGTAAGCATGCATGCGGGTATGTGTAACGGATAAGGGGATGTTGGTGTACTTGCCTCCTTGTGATAACGCAGATCTTATGCCGACTTTATAATGCTATCTCGCTGACATACCACGCAGAAGGCACCAATCACATAATTTTGCCCGGTCATACACTAACAATGTTTGAACCAGTTATCATTACCCTTAAGCAGGGGGTAACTATTTCCCCGATCGTGCACAGGATAGTGTTTATTAAGCTAGCCTGACTCGTTGGGCCAAGTGAACTTATGCCGTGGCGCGGCGTCCTTCGTCCGTCCGGCGTCAATCTTTTACTTTAAGCAACTTCTTCGGAATGACCAAAAGGTCTAGGGTAATGGTATATGGCCAGTAGCTTAAGATGAAGAGATTTCAAGTTTGATAAAATGATTGGCTTTCATTTGTATTTAAGGTCAGAGAGGCTAATGGTCTAAAATAACTTTACACATCTTTTGAACAACCCAAATTCCAAGGGTAATGAAATTTGGCTAGTGCATGCTGACACAAAGGGCTACCAAGTTTGTTCAAATAAATGACCTTCGCCTGTATTCAAGATCACAGGGGTTAAATATATTTATGTGTTTACCTTTAAACAACTTGAAATAAATGACTTCCAGCCATATTCAAAGTCACAGGGGTTAAATATGTTTTAACCAAAATACCTAGGATGATGGTAGCAGGCTCAACGGAAGAGTGTATCCGGTTTGTTCGTTTAAATGACCAAAAACACTTTCAAGGCTACATATGGACAAATGTGATTAAACTATAAACGACCTCGTCTCAATAAACAAAAGGTCTGGAAGGATATATTGGTCAGCTTGCTTCGAACATTATCATTTCTACGATAGATGGATATCGATTGCTGACGGACAAATGTACAACACAGAGTTTCCGAATATGCAGATGGATGAAGACACCTATAGTAACTATCTTTCTATCACTGGAAAATATGTTATTCGTTGTTTTATATGGAGATTTATATTTATGAAATGAGAATTTGAAAAAAATACGAATTTATATATGTATGTGTATTGACAGATAGAGAAACATGCGTGCTTTCATTTTGAGATTAATTGAACATTTGCCAAAAACTTTTAACATGCAATAGATTTGTTATAAAATCCTGAAAAACATAGTTGTGAAAAACTGCACATTCACGTAACAGATTAATCAAATATGATCTCAGAATAAATCTGTTTCATATGAAAATAAACCTATAGCAGGTGTTTTTTTCGAGAAACATGTACTGGGCCCACTTGTATAAAACATCTCAACTCTTGAGATTTTCTCAAGTCTAAGAGTTCCCATAGACAACACACTGCTTGAGATTTTCCTTAACTTTGAGATGTTTTATAAAGTGGCCCCTAAGACTACTTGTTAGGATTGCCCCACATGTAGCTTGTCATCAAAATCATTACTCAGATAAAAAGTCGTTAACTGCCCCACCGAACTACGAACATATCTGGTAGACGAACACTAAGACAGCCTGCGTATTGACCAATATACAGCAATCAAACCATGCTTATCAATCAGTCTATTCACATCCTACACTTTAATGTACCACACAATCTCGGACAGATCATTCACACTCTAATAGTGTAGCACTATAGAGAACTGAGAACAACGCCAACAATACAAACTGCACATTCTGTGGCAGAACAAGGTTGATTTGCAATATGTCTTTTTCACACTGTTACATTAAATCTTCTAAAAGATGCATGCTCTTTAGTTTTTGTCTTGAAAGCGTGTCTGGATTTCTGTCGAGGCATGCTATATCGATTGAGTAGGACGTATAAATACAAATCAGTTTCAGAGGCTGAAAGGCAGAGAAGTAAAACGAAAATTGGCCACAGAACAAGCAGCGATCGTCACTGTAGTTCCACATCGGGTTCATCTCTAACGTCTATCTCATCCTCGCAGTATTGACAGATCTCTGGTCAATCGATACATGGTGCAAATCTCGCCCCTGGTCAAGCGATAGTTCCACACGCTGTTGTATTGACCATTCGAGTGAATGAGGCATCGGTGAAAGCACGAGAAAAACGTGTAAGGGCTGTCGACCTGGACATACACTGACCGATACAATGGCTAAGATTTGATACATTGGATGCTCTACGAAGACATTAAAAGGTAAGAATATTTTGTGTCTATTAAAAAGCTGCATACATCCAACATACATGTAGCATTGAGTCACTTGTAGAACGACAATTGATGTCTGCCTGTAACAATAATTGCAAAAGATACATTTCCGTGTATTGATTAACGTGCTCAATCAACACGGAGGTCATACAATGCTAAACAGATAAAGATTGGTGATCGGTTGATGTCAATTTGAGGGACTCGAGAGAGTATAGAGAGACAGCAAAGACATGAAAAATCAAGGGTATACAATGTATCACGTACTAGAAGTACACTTGGAACGGTTAACATTACAATGTTAGATACTGACATGTTGAAATCACCTACCATACAAATACTACAGTGTTTATAAGTGCCAACTATATCTACCAAACATACATTATGATTTTAATACATAGTTATTGTATTTACCGTATTTACTTTACTATTGTTCGTTATCTGGTTACTGTAACAGTCATGTGTGTAATACAATGTTAACATATCAAACGTGTAACAAATGTCATGGTATACACACTGAGGAATTTTAATAAATTGATATTTCCAAGAAATATGTAGTGTAATCTGTTTTTGTTCAATAAGAATTTATTTTTGCTTCTTTTCTACGATTTTAATTCCATGCCTTCCTTTTGTGAATGTAAATTGTTACACTGTTGTTGGCTTAAGTTGTAGGGTCGTAGAGCAATAGAAACCAACTACACGCAAATTATGTACTTCAACTACTTACAATGTACTCAACTTTCGAACGTACACAGCATTATTAAATACCTTTCAACTTTCATTATAAACCTGCGTCACCAATGTAAATGCCCTGCTTCTATAATACATGTACTTCAGTGTTAAAGGATGTCTTGCTATATCCACATATTTTTAGCCATATGAAATTTTATTGAAGATGTTTTATATGTAGAAATTGTTTTATATGTGGAAAAGTATTTTTAACAGACGATTTCAGTTCGCTCAGTTGATTTTAACTTTATATAGTACTCTGATTAAAACTGCGTCAGATAGTTTTTTGATAGTTTCTAAGGTGTACAAAATCCGGCTATTAAAAATCGAAAAAAAATCTACACTGTTCCTGATTACACTTGCTAATGTATAGGTGAAATGCAGACGTTTGCGTTAGGTTTTTCACAGAACTTCCACCTGTAGCCAAGTGAGAGAATTATTTTAAATGCCTGAGGATATGATGAATGAGTAATATTTTAACAAATAATCATATTTGTTGCAATAACTCTGTAGGTAGACAACCTTGTAGCTGTTCCTGGTCCTTCGGTTAAAATATTGATAATGCAGGTGGGTGTCCATGCTATGTGCATCATGATTAATTCTGTTATTTATGTTTGTAATCTAGGACGCATTTACTGCTGAGCGTTACGTAACCATAATCACAGTTAATACCGATCCGATAACCCCAGCACCCCTAATTCTAGACAACGTGTTCTTTTATATTTAGCAAATATATTTTTTAAAGACATTTAATTAGATACAAATATCGTTGTTCTTCGTATTTCAAGTTATTTTAAATCGAATGTTTAATATTTGAAACCAACATACATTAGGTTGTTATGAATTTATACTCCTGCTTAACGCTAAGTGATTCAGGAGTTTGACAACTGGTTCGCCCGCTGGGTGTCTTCGGGGGTATGTTTCAGTGAAGGCCGTCCTTAAATGACCATAGCTGTTGATAGGACGTTAAACAATACTAATCCAAAACAAAACTAGGCACAAGATACTTCAGTGAGATAGCACTCTAAAGTCGGTATCAAAATAGCGCTGTCGCAAGGAGGCAAATACATTAAGATATTCTGCCTCCAGCACACATACCTACACAAATGCATACATTACACACAAAGAGTCACGTGATGTGAATAGGACGTTAAACAAGATAAAACCAAACTTTCAAGCTAAGGCGCTCAGTAATGCAAAATATTTGCGATTTATTTTCGTTGATATAGATATCTACATATATCGACAGAAAGTATTTTAGAGATTTGAGCTACTCATTCTCTCAACAGTCTGGAAGCACTATTTTCAGTGTTCATCATTGCGTGTTTGTCTGAACGATATATCGGTTTTTGGAGGGGATATGTCCTTCTTCTCCAGCTCTTATCTGCAGTAACGTTGCAGGACGTGACATACGGAAATTAATCGTATTTATGTTTCTATTTTAGTGAACTAACCCGTTGGCGTATAAAGTCAAAGTGGAATAGGTAAACGAATATGAACAAATCATGTAAAAGATATAGAGAAAATACTTGGGTGTTTACTTTATGGTTCTGTATTAAGTGTATACTTGACGTTCTGACCGGGGAGGTGCCTGCATAAACTGGGTTTATTCTTGTCTGCAAAGGTGCAAAATGACGAAATCAAGTAGATGGAGATTCACTCATTTACCTCATAATGTTTTAATATCCTTAACGATAAAGAGGTTACGACAAGGAGCTGTGTTATCCATTCCGCTGAGCGATATCCAGGCTTAGTACCACAATTCAATGAAGTGTTTTTAATCGAAATGAAGTAATAGTCAACTCATGGATTGATTGTTTTTTTAATTTCTTCCTTTTCTTGAGGCGAAAATGAAGTCGTTGTAAAACCTATTAAGTAAATGAATCGATACAAATTAAAAAAAAAATCATACGGGATACTTTGATACAATGTGATTGGAATAACAGTAAGTTTTATATATGTGTTATTATCACCACAGCGAACATGAAGAGTTACACCGTTATAATGATGTCACCGCTATCATTGATATTTTAAATATTTATCTTTAATCAACATTTTACTGTATAATTCATGGTAATGAATTTTTAAAACGGCAGACGTAATTGTCAAGTGACGAATTTTTATCCATTTGTTTTCGGGATCTTTTCTTTGGTAGCAGTGCTTTCGCTAAATTGGTGGAGAAATTTGTCGTTCACGTTGATTAATAACAATTTTGTATAATCAACAACATAATTAGTACATCATAAACATAACAATACGAGACGCGTGTGTGTGTGGCGTAAATTACAACCTCGCCTACACATTTGAAAACGACCCACGGGGGCCCAACGCGTCGCGCACTGTACACGTAAAACAGAGTCAATCACTGGCATCACACAAAACACACTGTTCCTTGGAAGTGTAAAGCGCACTGGATATACTTAGCCCACGTTTGTCTTGTGTTCCACCATCTTTACCGTCTTCCTCACCGTCTTCCCGCTCTCTCCCCGACCCAAGCTGAATCCGTTTCCTATCTCCAACTTAATGTTCTGTAAAGGGAGGTAAATTTTCACTTCCATACTTTTTCTCTGGTGTCTCCCTAGGCGACTGGTTTCATATGACTTTGGCTGTAGCGATTCCCATTCAAAAGCAAAAAAAAATCTAATACATAAATATAACGTTCGCCAAAATATCTTGTATTGGCCCTAAATACTTTTTCTGTGTTGATGGACCGTTAAGAACTCAATAAATAAATATCATTCATCTTTAGCACTAAAGCTAATAAATTAAATATGACATCAATAGCAATACGGATCCAGTGTAGTGTTCAGACAGTAGTTGCACCGACATCTTAGTCGACCTTCTGATACCTATCAGAACGAAATCCTAAACTTCAGTAGACATCATGGCCAACACGTACTAGAATTGCACTGAGAGATACCGTCGGTTGACGAAATTTTGTTAAAATGAAGTAACATATTTTATCAGTCACTTATACCAAAATTAAACCCTGATATGATTGAAATAATATTTCGCCGTGCCCCAATTCTATACCACTATGGCGTCGCAACAAGATTGTTTAAAAATAATTGAAGCAGTACCTTTCTAATATTTAACAAAATGATAACGCCAAAAGTAAATTTAAACACAGGAAGAAATAAAGAGTGTTGTGTCTTGTACAAATGTACAGAATCATTGATATGTAGTTAAGTGGACGCTAAGGTCAAAACATAAGAAAGAACAGAGGTCCGCAACACCGATTTACCAAGGGATATATAGGGAGATAACACCGTTTTACCCAGAGGTATATAGGGAAACAACGCAGGGAAAGCTACCCATGGGTACATAGGGAGACAACGCCGTTTTACCCGGAGGTGTATATGGACATAACGCCGTTTTATCTAGAGGTATATAGGGAGATAACGCCGAATTACCAAAAGGTATTTAGGGAAATAACGAAGGGAACCATGATGTATATAGAGATTACGCCATTTTACCCAGAGGTATATAGGGAAACAACGCCAATCTACCCAGGGGTATATAGGGAGATATTACAGGACTCCATTATCTAGTAAGCAAACTCGGTAAACCAGAATCGTATAGAAAGAAGCAATGTATAAAAAAACTAATACGAAGGAAATGTTTGGGTAATGCTAGCAGCAGGTTGTTACTTTTCAGTCTCTTCAATTGCCAAAGATACAGGCTTAAACTATATATCATGTATGGTCTTCCATGTTAGGACAATTGTCCAATTTTAGACAACATACGTTACTATAAAAAGGAACCATATCAATAAATATCACATAAACTGATCGGTATTTTATATAATTCATTTCTTTAGCAGACTGGAACATTTGCTTGTTTTCGAATTACAGCGCAATGTTGTACACGTCAACCAATTATTGTTAAACGGGCATTGTCCTACAAAACAAACCAAGAATCTGTCCATGTCTGTCTCATACTTCAGACAATGCTGGTGATAGCAACATGTTATTAAATGTAGCAATTGCAATATTATACCAGCAAAATCTTATCATCGTGGAGTATCGTTATAATGGAGAACGATCTGATTAAGTGATGTTATTGTTTTATTTTTTCATAAAATGTAATTACAGATCGAGACACAGGTTGAGACATCGTATAAGCTTCGATTTAAGAAACGCGATATATCATGTTCAAATCATATTTATTCTAGTAATAGCCCTGCGAAATTTGATCGGGTGTATGACGAGACAAACCTATTATTCACGGACAGCGGATAGATTGTCCTTGTTGTATTTCAATTCCGGCAATACCGGACGTGATTACGTAATTATTTGTTTGTACCGACATTTGGTCACGAAAGTATTCGACTATAATGCCCCCATTAACAGTTATGTCTACGTCGCATGATAGGAAAGACTCTGATCCAATATGATCCCGTAGATGGCTAGAACATATTTGCGGTTTTTAAATGATATTAAATTGGACAAGACACGTCTTGAAAACTTGAAAATGTAACAGTAAAGTAAGTCCGTTTATAAAATAGTAAATCTTTCTACAATTCTTGACAGTAAGTGCATCCAGGAAACATGTCGGTATACATGTATTACAATGAAGTGTTTACACTACTCGTGTTAACGTTAATGTCTCCCTTGACAATGCCTCCCTTTTGGCCTTTAGTTGAGCGTTCGCCCATGTGAGGAAGGCTTTGGGTTCTGTCCCCTGGCCGAAACATACCAGAGTCTGTAAAACTGGTAGTTTCTCCTCCTGCTTAACGCTCAGCAATATATGAGTGGGACGACTGATTCGCCCGTTGTCGGTATAATGTGACCGGGTTGGGGTGGCCTGCTGGGTGACTTCGACAGTATGTGTCAGTGAGGTAGCACTTCCAAGTCGGCATCAGTTCCGCGCTATTACAAGGAGCCGAACAGAACATATCGCAGCCTCCAAAAACACACCCGCATACCCTACACGCATACACTACACGCATGTATCTTGCACACAGGGGAGGCCGTCCTGAAATGACCATAGCTGTTGATAAGGCGTTAAACAATACTAAACAAAACCGATCGCCCGCACCCGTTTACCCGTTGTTAGAATAATGTGACTGGGTGGAATGCTGGGCTTGGTGCCTTCGACATGGTATTTCAATGATAGCACTTTTAAGTCGGCATCATATCCGCGCTATCAAAAGAAAGAACTACACCAACGTACCCTGTCTCCGGCACGCATACACGCGTACACAACACACATGGAGGCACGTCGTTACATGACCTTAGATGTTGATAGGACGTTAAACAAAATAAAACCAAACCTTTTGGTTTCTTTTTGATGTATTAAGTTTTCTAACTATTGTCTGGCCTGATATGACTGCACCGTTAATGGACTATTATTCAATCAACTAACTACTGGTCCCATCACTTATGAACATTGTCCAAATATGATATTGACTATTGTTATAACACAAAAACAAAGAAATAATGATAGAACAAATTGTAACGCCACAGCTTACATAGCTATCATAATTACATTGACATATTTACTGAGGCACTCACGCATTAAACAAAAATAATTATGAAGGTTTAAAGGATTGAATGTTTGTGCAATAAACATATGATTATGTTTAATAGGGAATGATGTATCTAAACCAATTCTGTCTGTAAATGTAATGTTACGTTTAACTAGAGAAATACGACAGCAAGTTAAAGAATAGAATACATGAAATTCAATCAGAAGTAATGACGTGACTCTTGATTTAATCAGGGTAACCAGATTAGACTGGATACAGCAGACGACAAATATGTCCTTCAATGTCATGATCACGTCACGAACAACCCGGACATATGCTAATGGTGGCCTTGATCTCCATTGTCCCTTCATTATGAACGCTGGACCTCACGATCTCGATCTCGTTATGTTGATATCGACCTTTAGTCGGCTAAGGTATACGGCATAGCAAGTTTGCGACGTAAAGACGAAATGTACGTATATCATTGTGTGTAGTTTGAACCGTACGTGTTGGGTACATGCAAACACTGATACTTAACTGTAATGATTGAATCCGTGAAGAGACTGATATATATTTATATATAATATATAATGGCCTTTCATGGTCGGACGATGGAGATACAGTTTCTGCAGCATATATGGTGGGTAACGTCTACTCCTCTTGTCGACTTCATAATGGTGCTTCAATTTATAAAGCCAGGGAACAGGTCATTGAGCTCGCTCTATATATTTTTTATAACGAGGAAATTTGAACGGCCATTATATCCTCTAATTCACTTTTAGATCTTCAAAGTCTTAAACATCGTAATTTAAAACGTATTCGGATTCAAAAACTGCCAAGTAAACTTAATTTTATGCTTTTCATTTTCCTGGATAATAGGTCATGATGGAATCGGTGGAAATGAACGAGCTTATAAGGCAGCGATATTTGCATTTACGAAGCACTCAATCGATATGTAATTACCATATTCTTATTTCCAATCGCACATATCATATTCCTTTAATACATAACAAGCACCTACGGTGGACGGAGTGTATTAATAATAAATCTGAAAAATATCCATAATATAATCTATCACGTCTTTGTTTAAAATCAGCGCATTCAATCATAAATTGTTGACTGTAAATGGCTGATTGCATGCATGACAATTAGGTTGGTCTTCCCTGCGTAAAATGTAACTACGTGTGACATTAGTAGGCTTATGTGCGGTTGCGATAGGACAACTGCCTCCCTGCAGTCTGCTTTATCTGTGCATATGGACCTACATTAGGTCGCATTGCAGATACAAAATAGCTGATTGTTTATTTTGCAGACCATTGGTTTTGACAATTCGTTTTGATAAAATTTACTCATTCACACT
This sequence comes from Mizuhopecten yessoensis, assembly GCF_002113885.1. Classification (NCBI taxonomy): domain Eukaryota; kingdom Metazoa; phylum Mollusca; class Bivalvia; order Pectinida; family Pectinidae; genus Mizuhopecten; species Mizuhopecten yessoensis. The sequence goes on along the minus strand of NW_018408229.1, from coordinate 416,208 downwards.
CGCTAAAGGGTATCAACCAACAGTATTGTATTGCTGGTGCTACTACATTTACATCTGAACATTTCACGGTCATTGATCACATAGTTTTAAGCACACACAGGAAAAATGTCTCTCTGATAGAATACGTGAGATAATGGATAATAAAACGGTGATGGTCCAAGGTAATAAATCAGAGAAAGCCATAATGCCGTGATTTATACACTCACAGACCACGTTATTCCCACCTATCCTGGACTCTCCCGGTTATAATGTCTGGCCAGCTGGCTGCCCCTGGTGTAACAGGAATGTGATGTCTTCTGTATGACATCTTGTGTACAAGGTTATTTAATTGCAGACATCCTTTTTTTTTTTGAAAGATTAGAATGTAACATTTGACTGTTCGTGTTAAAACGTATACGGGTTGATATCGTCCTCTATATTTAATTCGGTAGACAGACGAACTGCGTGTGAAGGTCATACATTTCGATGGAATGAAATGCATGCCAAAACAAGGTAAAAAAGTATGTTGTCATGGTGATTGCAAGGTTTGGAGCGATTGGGTAACAAAATTGTATATGGCTTATTTATTGTTTCTAATATAGTTTTGCGATCTTTCATCTAACACGTCTCAGAGGTCGTGTCAATTATAAGTTATGCATCCATGCACGCAAACCGCATCTCTTTCAAATGTAGTTGAAAACGTGCCCCGACATTGCTGGACAACATTGAAAACAATGTTCTCGTATTACGCAAGTTAAGCATAGAGATTGCAAGGAAAAAAATAATTAGAATGTCGCCTCCAGCCGCAAGCTCAAACGTACATTACAAACATGGAGGCACGTCCTGATGACCGTTGCTCTTCTAAATGGTACTGACCAACTTCAACAATTTGAAGATAAATAGGACGGTACACCTAATAAAGCTGAAACCAAACTTGTTCGTCTTTGTGTGATATGAATTTTGATAAAAAAAAATATTGCATGTAAAAATTCTCTTCATTTTGTCTTGCGGTTTTAGCTGTCACTGTTGTCAGAGTCCTCAATGTGAGGACGTCACATTACTTTGATTTAACATATATTTAAATTGCGAAAGTCGCCAATGGAGCAGAAGACGCTTACCCTTCTGGAACACATTCTTTTATTTTTCAAAGTTCTTTGTGAAAGTCTTCACATCTTGACATAGTTTTGTTGACACTTCGGTACCATCTTTTTGCCACACTTGCTCTGTGTCGCTGCTTTTAACGCGGTTCACAGCGACATTTACTAGATAGTTTGAACGGCCACAACTATTTGGGTTATACACTGTATTGTCTCATTACGATATCAACAACTACAAAAAGTAAATACCAAATCATTAGCAAAATATATGAAAACATTATAACAAGCAAAACAATTTTGTCAAATTAGACGCATATTGAGCAACATATACTAATCATAAATATCCACCTATGTCAAGTTCTGCTAGATGTATATCACCTCTTAAAAGTCAGGCATTTGCAAAATCCCGATTTGATAGCCTGCAAAAAGTAATTACGCAATTTACTAAGCTTACTTACTGTTTTTCCTGATATATATATATATATGTATTTCGGTGTGCATACACACCTTTATTGAAATATTGACAACCTACACTGGCATGCCGGACTCCTCAGGAGCGTCTCGGACACTAAACGGAATGAAGTGACAACATAAAACCCTAGTTAAGCACGTCCCAGACGTATTTGTCCCCTTACTAGGCAGAACTAAACTTTTCGACAGTCAAAATGCGTATGGTGATCGTTCTTAAGCACAAACCCGAACTTCCGATAGTTGTATAAGCTTATGGAGCGGAGAACATCAATGTATTTAGGATAAGCCAGCAAGTCAATTTTCGACGGGAATACAATGACATAGCATTAATCATGTTCACTTTAACAATAACTTAATCGATCTAGAACTACGAAGAGCACATTTTGTTGGTAAATGCTTTTTATTCTACCATCATTTTATGATGGGCTGACCAAATTGTCCTTCGTCCGGCCGTAATGTACTGAACAGATTTTCCACAATGGGTCATGCATTTTAAAGTTTGCTATTGTTTTTCCTCAAGAAGTGCTTGACAGATAGTTTCCCAAATTTTATATGTGGGTTTCCCTTAGTCCATAGTTTTGCATGTTTTATGTTTGGACTGATCTAATGAAATCAAGGTGGCTGGAAAAGATGCATCTTGGACTTTGACAGTTAAAGTTTGCTATCGCAAAAAAAAATTAACTATGACCTCACATTGAAAAGAAAACTCAAACTCGCAAACTGAGTTGTATGGATATTTAAGTAAAAGATGTACGTGTTGTTTACAGGATTACATAAATCCGACAGATTTATATTGTTCACAACTCGAGCTTACATTATTCGTTCAAAAGTAATTCCTAACAGTTGACCAGTTAACAACGACCACAAGCTGTAATAATATTATTGAAACCTGCTACTCTCTGCTTGACGTTTAGCTTCGAGCGATGTTTTGTAGGAAGATATTGTTCAAATTTGCTGCATATGCTGCTGCAACTTTTTCTTGGAATTGAAATCCATCAGTATATACAAGTTGACGTCATAATATTTTAAAAGCATAGCATTCTACAAGGAAACATTATTCAGATATCTCATTTGGTTTATAGCTGTTAGTTGCATAGGGAGAAGCAACCGAGAAAAAAAGTACGTTTGAGAGAGAAAAAAAGGTTTAGGTCCAGAATTTTAATATTGGACATATTTTCCAGTGTTTAACGTCTTTGCAACAACTTAGGTCATATGACGACGGGTGCCAAGGAAAACACGACCTTATACTTCATGTCTCTTGACATTTATTTTTGTTAGATATCGGCACTTTATCATAATGTAAATATATGTTTAAAGTTTCTTCAGTTTACTCCAATTTTCACAAATGAAGGGTTTGAATACATAATCATTAAATGCCTAACGGCCCATCAGCACAGGATAGGTCATTAGGGCCAAGAAACGGTCGATAAAACATCAAAACAAAGTTAAAGGTTAAAGGTAAAACGCGTAAAAAGGTTACAAAAGGTTTTAAGCGAATATAAGATTTTTTCCTAAAAAACTAATTTATCTACAATTCACATCTGTAATTGAAGGGACACATACTTCTCTGTTGACATTGATATCATTACTAATTAAGTGATTAATGGGAAATCAATTTAGATAACCATTCATTGTGAAACACTGTGCCGTGTGCCTTCGGCATGGGTTTCAGTAAGGTAGCACTCTAAGTTTGGCACCAGATCCGCGCTATCGCAAGCAGGCAATTATACACGTATATATTACACACATGGAGGAAGGTCTTTAAATGACCATAGCTGTTTACAAACAAATAAAACCAAAAAACTTAACCATTATGTATTTCCTTTCAATGTATGGTCTATAACCCTAGCCTCATGATAAAAGTGCAGGAACATATTGATCGCAATATGTTTGAGACGGTTTTATTTCTTCAACCCTCAGTTCCCCTTCTGAGCGAAAGAACACAACTGACAGTGATCATAGGTTTTATATCAGCAAACACATGTTCCGTGATTCACGTTTTCTGCAAAACAAGAAAACAACTTAAATAAATCTTAATCTGACAACATTTCTTGCAAAAACAACATTCAGACAAAAATAAGTACATGTATCTGAGACGTTGCAACACCACCAGAGTGGATTAGGGGTATTACGTAATATTCCAAACATCTACAGAAATCTGCCGACTACATACAGTAAGAATGGACGAATCTTGGTGCTATTTTGTTTCAAAGCTGACAGACAAAGTAAGGAGTATGTTCTGGACATCGATTGTTGGGTCTGTTGGAGCAGGACTTTTGATATTTTAAGAATACACCATAACATCATTCGACTAGTTTTTTACCCAGATAACAGACAACGTACAGTGTAGATGTCTGTGTTTCATATATTATAGTTATTCGTTATACCTCACACGCTGCTGTAACTTTCCATTGGTCAATATTGGTGCCGAGTTATAAAGCAATGTGTGCTTTCGTGGTTACTGGGTATCATCTTAAATATCATTGCAAAATAGGGTGTGTTTTATGACATTGTTTAAAACACATTGCATGCAATATTTTTTTGTTATATCATTGTTTGACATTACACCAACATAAAATAACTATCGTAACGCTCAGCATTTAGAGAAATACCAACAACTGCTTCAACGTTGTCAATTTACTGTGACTGGGCGGAATGCTGTGGTGGGTGCCTTCGGCATGGTGTTTCAGTGAGATAGCATCAGATCCGTGCTTTCACAAGGAGGCAAGTGCATCAAGAGTCACTGTCCCCCGGCACGCATGCACGTTTACATAACACACATGGAGGCGCGTCCTTAAATGACCTTAGCTGTTAATAGGTCGTTTAACAAAATAAAACCTAAAACCATCGAAAAAGTAAACATCTTTACAATTCGAGACTACCTGAAATGTGTCCCTGCAGGTAGGGCGTAAGAATTGTACCCCCTACCCCCATTGCATGATCGTAAGAGGCGACTAAATTTGGGATATTATCGTTCCTCTTCTTTCTAAACAACTTTCTTCTTCCTAATGTCTCCATTGACACTACCTCACTTTTGGTCTTTAGTTGAGCGATCGCCCCTGTGAGGAAGGCTTTTGGTTCTTTCCCCTGGCCGAGACATACCCGAGCGGTAAAACTGGTAGTTTCTACTCCTGCTTAACGCTCAGCAATTTAGGAATGAGACTACTTGTTCTCCCGTTGTCAGTATAATGTGACCGGGTGGGGTGTCCTGCTGGGTGTCTGCGGCAGTATGTTTCAGTGCGGTAGTACTTCAAAGTCGGCATCAGTTCCGTGCTATATCAAGGAGACAAACAAGAACATATCGCAGCTTCCAAAAAAGACACACGCATACACTACACGCGTACACAGGGGAGGCCGTTCTTAAATGTCATTATCTGTTGATAGGTCATTAAACATTGTTGATGGGACGTTAAACAATACGTCTCAATACAGGAGGCACGGAAGTCTAGTGGTAGGACGCCGGGCTCGTGACTGTAGGGTTGCGGGTTCGAGTCACGAACTGTTCTTGTGTTTTTTGTGGTTTGCAGCTTATTCCTCAAGTATGCTACCTGCAGTGTAGCAAGTTTTTCCTTAGCTGCCATTGGAAACTTCTTTAGGTATCTTCCCAATTCCAACTGCATACAAGCACGCTTTCATCTCAACGAAAATTCACCCCTCCCCATTGTAGATTATCCGTCCTCTGCTTGGGACAAACTGATGAAACCAAATTGATACGATCCTCTCCAACACTGGAGACCTGTAGTATCCATTGCGTCAACTCTTTCACCCTCTTAACCGCAGTGGCTATCTAGGTACCCGTCTAGAATATAAAGGGGTGGCCAAGTGGTTAAGTCGTGTGGCGTTCTGCTACGATGTGCCACTAGTCCTCATTCACTGGATCGCGTGTTCGAGACCTATGTTGGACAGTCGCTAGGTACTGGCCGTAGGTCGTCTTTTTCTCCGGAAACTCCAGCTTTTCCCCACCACAAAAACCTGAAACGTCTTTAAATGACCTTAGCTGGTAATAGAATATACAACACAAACAAACAAAAATGAAATATCAATACAAGTTTACAAATAGAAATCGACTGTTTATTAGTATCCATTAGCTTAGCGACTGGGTACTTTCTAAATGTTCATATGTCAGGAAAATCTGGTAAAATAACCTACCATTATACCACCTCCAATGCTTTTTATAATAATATTTAAAACATGTTAATTGTATTTGACGGTGTTATAGGAATGTTGATTAGGTTTTTCTCGGTGTACACGTGATTTTCCATCAAGAGGTCTGCCAGTGTGAGGGGTTTTGTTTTGTTTTAGCTGGTGTTTTATTAAGTCTCCAAAACGGTTTTGCACAATTGTCACCGCCAAATGGTTTCCTCAGAGGCTGCAGAATTTTCGAAACTCTATTGTTCGATTTTTTGACAATCGATGACAATCTTTTATTTACAGATGAGAGCAGTATGACGTTATTAATGTCAAATTAAGCACTGACAAGTCAACAAGAGTCATACAATATATTACCGGTTTTCTCCTATTTAGTAGCAGTGAACATGACAAGTGGCACGTAGATTTTGCATCGTCGGTCACTCTCTTTTTATAACCCGCCTCAGTTAAATATAACGCACTGACTAAACCCATCTAGTCGCTAGTTAACACATGCTTCCCTCGTCAAAACTACATACCGATCCTCCCTTTTCACAAGATATAGATGCTGTCTTTCCGATTTTACTTTAAATTTTGATGCATGGTTTTGCAACATATTGCTGTACTTTTTTGTTAGAAGATAACACCTGTCTTTTTTATTACACGAATTGTTTTTTCAACCGAAAAGTGTTTGAAACGTCCTATTTGTGTTGTTTAGTTCTTGTATGACATCTGCGCCTAATGTCGAACATTTCGGTATGCTAGTCTCTAGCCATTTTAATTTACTACAAACAAACATGTAGTAAAAATATTTAAAGTCAGTGACAACTACAGCAGGATAATGTATAAATGCCTAGTATGCCTCACTGCATATCTCAACAAACGCATCAGGAATATTTTGTAAGAAATCTCATCTTCCTCTCAAACTCCTTCGATTATTTTGGCACTCATATAATATACAGCGGATATTAGCACGAGCTTTTCAATTATTTTTGAAATTATTCATTACACGCTCGAAGATGTTGACGGAAATTACTGAGCTCAACTTATTGATATTTATTCATGTTTTCAATACTGTGTTAAACAAAGAAGCTCCCTCTACCAAAATAGGGAACGACATTATCTGTTCTTGACAGGTAAATTTAAATATTGAAATATCTCTCAAATTGTAATCGACCTTGCTCTAGTAATAATTGAAATAGTTGAAACCTTTAGTCTTTTATTTCAATGATTACTATACTCATGAGACTAAACGTGGTATCGCTGATATTGATGAGCGTCTAATATTTTATACTAGAAATAATACCACTACAGTACCACTACCAACAACATGTGTATTGCATAATTTATGTTATTGATATTATCGATTATTTGTCTCTCTCTAGTACCTCAATAACGTATATAATAGTCCATTTAACTAAATAATGGCATAAACACCATGTATATTACATACTTCTTTCAGTCATGGTATCGACGGTAAAGCAAACCGACTAAACAGTAACAAAAGAAATAACGTTATAAGAATTGCAAAGGTAAAATACTGCGCAAGGAGCTTTGCAAAACCACGATGGCCGAAAGCGACATGACACTTTTGATTTCCTAAGTGTCCAAACGTGGTACACTTTTGATTATATTGTTCCACCTTCTTGTTGTATACTTTTATGGTGTGTATTTACCTCTCATTTGCAGCCGAAAACTGCCACTGGTTAGACCATTTATAACACAATATCAACTACAGGTTTTCATTTAAATTGCTACAATAGGGCTGTTGAAAATGGGTAGTGGCGTTAAACGATTAAAAAGGTCATAACATTTTACACAAAATGGCATTTATCAACGAATTTTCCGTGGCCACCTACGGCTATCTAAACGTGTCTTAAAATACACATTTGACTGTAAAACTGAGAATAATAGTTATAGAGAATAATACATGCCTTTTTCCATATCACACCCAGTATCAACCCGAGACTGCAATATCAGCCCAAGGGCCGAAGGCCCGAGGGCTGATATTGGTCGAGGGTTGATACTGGTTGTGATATGGAAAAAGACGTGTTTTATTCTGTTTATTACATACATACTAATAAAAACTACTATCTTATGATTTTTTTTTTATTTTTAAAATATTGAAAAACGATATTTTTTCCAAAAGGGGGGTGATATGGGTTTTGCGGGCTGATACGGGTTTTGGGGTGTGATACGGCGAGGGCTGATATGGGATAGAGCAATTGTGTCGTATCGCATATACAAAAAACCCGTATTTATTAGTAAGTATGTAATAAAAAGTTATATTACACTTTTGAACACATAAACAGTATTGAGAATTAATATGCCACTCTCTTCTTTTCGTAGAAAAGGCGTACTTTGTATCTACTTTTGAGAGTACATGTACAATGGTACCACTTTTGTGTCGTTTAATTTTGATTATTATTTTCATGGTACACTTTTGTGTCGTTTAATTTTGATTATTATTTTGATGGTATACTTTTGTGTCGTTTAATTTTGATTATTATTTTAATGGTATACATGGTATACTTTTGTGTCGTTTAATTTGATTATTATTTTAATGGTATACTTTTGTGTCGTTTAATTTTTATTATTATTTTAATGGTACACTTTTGTGTCGTTTAATTTTGATTATTATTTTAATGGTATACTTCTGAATTTACATCGGCCGTTGAAGGAAATGCCGTCTATCTTTTGTATAAGATTTCTTTTTATTCCTTTTGTATATTCTGTTTTGGTATTGAGTCAGAATACACAACAAGAGGCCAAATACCGAATGACTGCCATCGTAAAAGGAGAAAATATTGTCAAAATACAAAGAAAAGTAACAACAAGAGATTGAGCTTGTTGTTTAACGGTCCTATTAACAGCTAATATCATTAAAGTACAAAGTTATCGGACGAATAATTTTGCTTGTTACCTTCGACATGGTATTTTAGTAAGGTAGCACTATAAATTGCATCAGATCCGCGGTATTTCAATAACAATAACATAATACCTCTAGAACAAATTAGAAAGCCCGAAATGTCTTAACAGATCTTCGTTTAATTTTGTCCTTAAGTTATATATCGAATGGTCCTATATAATCAAGCGTGTTGCTGAACCTGCAAACAATTACATGATATAATATGTCCTATCGATTTATGTTATCTTTCGCATAAGTGAAAATTTTCAGATAAGTGCATAAGTACCGTATTATTAAGAAAACTCATTTAATGTCCTACTTATGTCGTCAAGACTTAAACGATATTTGTCAGTAAAGACACCTTTCGACGCCACTGTAATGTGATTTACACGTGATTTGTTATTCTAATCTCAAACCGTTAACACAACAGCGTATGACTAGTCGATGCCTAAAGTGGATTCGAAATTCCGTAATTGCATTTTCGATAACCAGATACGGTACTCATATGGTTTTGCGTATAGCGAGTGTCCCTTTTAACTGCCGTTGTAGTTTTGCCTTGACGTTGCTGCAATTGTAATTGCACTATTTGATTACCTTCGAAGTACCAAAAGCTTTTACAACTCAGGTTAAAAATCACGGCTTCTATGTTAAATTTCCTAATCAGACGACATTTTCAATTAGAAAAACGTTTCCCAGATTTTAATCATTTGTAAGCCACACGAATCTTGTAAAACAGGGACGCGGGGAACTGACAGAATTCAAAATGGTCTTTCGAATGCAAGATAAAATATACATGGATCACATGTCAATTAAAATGTCGAAGAAGATGTTTTTAATATATATATAGAGGTATATAAAAATGGTTGTTACAAGTGTAAAACAATATCAACTTTACATTTTCTCAAAACACTGTTTATGGTTTTTTTGTTTGATGAAAACAATAATGAATTTCATGCAAGTTTGTGCACATGATAAAATTATAATGGCACATCAGCGACGATAATGTACATTGTATATAACGCACTCTATTGCTGCGACAGTTCTAATAGTGTATCACGCATACATTTAACATATTGAGGCACATTCTTAAATTAAAACAAAACAAACCTACAAACCTCGAGGTTGTCGTATGACGCAGTACATAGCGCTCTCACGCATCATTCACCAAGTCGGCCGGGGATCGATTGGTTTGGTTTACCTTTTTTAACGTCTTTTTAACATCTAAGGTCATAAAGACATGCCTCCCTGTTTGTGACGAGGCGGTATATTTTGTCCCTGCAGGTAGGACGTAAGAATTGTACCTACTGCCCCCATTGCATGATCGTTATAGGCGACTATATTTGGGATCTTATTTTTTCTCTTCTTTCTAAACAACTTTCTTCTTCCTAATGTCTCCCTTGACAATGCCTCACCTATGGCCTTTTGTTGAGCGTTCGCCCCTGTGAGGATGGCTTTGGGTTCTGTCCCCTGGCCGACACATACCAGAGTCTGTAAAAATGAAGTTTCTACTCTTGCTTAACGCTCAGCAATTTAGGGGTTGGACGACTGGTTCGCCCGTTGTCAAATTAATATGATCGGGTGGGGTGTCCTACTGGGTGTCCTTGGCGATACATGTATGTTTCAGTGCGGTAGCACTATAAAGTCGGCTACAGTTCCGCGCTATCAAAAGGAAACAGACACAAACATATTGCAGCCTCCCAAAGCACAAACGAGTACACTACACGCATGCATCTTAAACACAGGGGAGGCCGTCCTCAGATGTTGATAGGACGTTAAACAATACTAAGCCAAACTAACGTTGGTGTATTTGCCTTCTTGTGTGTGGATCTTATGCCGATTTTATAGTGCTATCTCCCTGAAATACCGTGCCAAATGCACCCGCACAGTATTCCGACCGGTCCCATTTTACTGATGACAAGCGGGAGGTTCCGTTATCTAGATCAGACGTGTACAGGTTTTGGTTTAACTGACCGACCAAGTGGGGGTTTTTCCGGGTAATCCAGTCTTCTCCCACATCAAGACCATGGCGCCCTAACAAGTGATATTGAAAACGTTTGTTTTGTTTCTTTGTGGTTAAACATCTTTGCATCAGACAAGGTCATATCGAAACGGCTGCCTAAAGAGAAACTTCCTAAAAAGAGCAGAGAATTGAGAAAAGAGAAGATGGCGTGTAAGTATTGCAATAGGGACAGCAGATCAAGTTGGTTAAGTACTTTAAGTCGAAAAATATCTCATGTCTGCATAGGGACTCATGTTAGTCGCCTCTTACGAAAACTTCATGGTCTCGCTGTTCATCATCAATGACATGCTGAAACGTCACAAATTATTGGAATTCCTGTATCACAACCCATTTGCATGTCCCTGCGTAAAGACACTCCTCCCCCTCCCCCTGCAGAATCGGGGTAGATTCTTCATTGTCTGCTATTGAAGTGACATTGAAAGAAAATCAGGAATACTCCTGCTTTATCCCATTGCATGTATATCCAAAAAGGCGACTAATGAGCCCCCCCCTGTCTTCTACAATGTGGACATTGAAGACACCAATATTGATCTGCTGCACCCATTTCAACATGTGGAATCTTTTGAGTTGCTTCTCTGTCCTGTCTTATTTCTTCTCTGTCTACCTTCTGTTTCCGCGGTGTCTCTGTAGGCACCCGTCTTTATATGACACCGGCTGTTGCAATGACGTTTAACCACAAACACACCTTTTACCTCAAAACAATTCTCTGATAAAATTGACGCCAAATATATCTGATGTGTGTCATTAATAATAGTTACTAGCTAAGAATTATTTTAGCGTTGGTCCGTTGTATTCTGTAAATAACTATTACACTTAGAGTTTTTACAAGATAACAGTATGTGTTTGCTTCCATTACACAGATCATGCAAAGCAGAAAATCCCAATCACCAGAAATGTGTATCGGTTATACCGAAAGGATTACTCTGAAAAGTCGGTTTACTTTATGCACGAGACATTCTCGTTTTAGGAACTTTTTTTTAATTATTGCCGAGGATTTTCTCTCCCGGTGGTGAAATATAATAGAATTCTAACAGAAAATGCATCGAAATGTAAAAATCATTTCAGTGAAGGATAATTGCCAGACTTGCTTTGATTTGGCATGTTAGATATCCATTTAAAGGTGTTATGTATCTGTCGGTGAGAAATAAAAAAGGGTAAAATTACACAAAATGGAAATTCATTTTTAGAAAGATATCCATAATCATAACGAGACTTGGTCTTCTATCATGCTCCTAATTGTACTCGGCAAGCCATTCTTCACTCTCTCAGCCTTCTATAACACGCATACGTCTCATACTTTTCACTAAGTTAATAAATGGCGTGTACTCCGTTTGTCTGCGCAATGTATATTGATCACAACTGCAGTGTTTTGCAATTTTGTTATTAAGCGAGAACATCTCGATGACAACAGTGAGATTTATGCAACATGTTGATGTAATTATGTAAAAATAGTACAAGCTGTGGCAAAAAAAGACGTGAAAATATTTCGTTTTCCTTGATGTGCTTATAACGTTTAATATTGCCGGTCTGTTTAATTAGCACTAAGGATCACAACTTGGCTTCCTTCTTTCCTGTCGTTATTCGATGTCATTTCCTTTAATATGTTATATCTACCTTTAATTGGCCCATCTGACATTTTTTAAACTAATGATATACCGGTCAAGATTTCAGTTTTTCTTCTTGGAGAAAGTAATTTCTATAATACTTTTGTTTTCTTACATTTGGTTTGTTTGAGGCGAACGTCGTAGCGACAGATAAGGTCATATGAACAAGGGTGCTCATAGAGATACTGCCATAACGAAAGAGTACGAAAGTGAGCAAATAGACATCAGCGTGTTGTAACGGGGGCAGATCTATTTATATTTTGGCTTCCTTAATGTTCCTAAAAGCAGAAGAATAATCACGATTCTGTAAGGGCCCCCACACAAGTCGCATGTTACGACTTGCAATGGAATAAATCATGCAAATTCTCTTTCCTAAACCTGTAGGAGTGACGCACATTTTGGCATTACTATTTCAAGTAGTGTGCTCAACTGGTTCTTATTCCGTCTTTGCGTATTGCAGAGTTATCTTCTCTTGAGAGCAGGTATTAATTGTTACGTCATTGGGTTGTGAGAGTAACGTCATCAATTTTTGAGAAAACGACGTAATTTTCTCACACAAACAATGACGTAACAATCAACACCTGCTCCCAAGAGAAGATAACTCTGCAATACGCATAGACGGAATATGTTGTCCAATGGTATGTCTTTAAATTATTGGATAAACTAGTGCAATTAAATAGCTAAATGTCCTGGTGATACCCTAAGTCTATTATTTACCCACCAGTAACATATTTGCCATTCACTGGTAAAATCTATATTTACCCAGAGTAAATCTTGCCCATCATACGTATGTACTATATAGAGTTAATTGTGTATGCGTATTCGCTGTTATGAGAAATTCAACCTTATAGCAGAGTGGGATAAGGCGAAAATTAAACTGCAGCGTAAATTTCCCGTTACAGTTTTTATAAGATTCATCTACGTATTTAAGTTTTACATAAGCAATAAACAGGCAAAAGATAAAATTGCAATGCGATTATTTTCAGTAATATACATATCGTTTCCATATGTCGTTGGTGCTTTTGATATTAAATTCAGAACTTTGTTGATTTTATTTATCTCAGTACGTATTTTGTTACCTTTATCACTATTATAGCATCGGTATAATATGACCCGATGGGGTGTCATACTACCGTTTCCAGGCTGACACCACAGTGATATAGCACTTTGCAGTTGCCCTTGAGTGACTTCAACATCCGAAGACATCGTCGTCGGATAAACTTAGTTGTTGCCCGGACGTTAAAACCCAAATAAACAAAATCACATGATGTTCTAAACAATGAACAGCTATTATGAGAATTAAAAAAGGTATTTAGATGTGACTTTATAATATATATTTTATTTCAACTGATTGCCCTATCACAAAGTATTTTTTTGTTTTAAAGCGACATCCTTTTTCGTAAGATAAAACTTGTCAGCGGGGAAGCAGTTTTTCTTAATGTTCACTGCCTTTGTTTATACAAAGGAAGGAGTTGTCAGTCGGTATTGAATTCTACCTTGACATACAGAACAATACAGATGCGTGGCATGTAGATCCCACTTTACGGAAGTAGAGAAACGTACCAGGACTTGAATCGCTTTTGTAAACCAATTTGTATTACAAACATCAAAAGTTAAATCGAGACGAATAGTGTTGTTGAAATTGCTAACTTGGGATTATTTAAATCACGCCAATTTGTATTCTGTAGTACAGTAGGGTGATTGCTTTCGAAGAGATATTAAGAGGAGATCGATACTTGCTGAGTTTATTTGTTAACACTGGGAAAACACAGGCGTTTTTTTTACAAGCTGTATAATAATGTTGTATGGAAGCTTTACGTACCAGACCAAGATAGGGAAGAGAATTTTCAACAAATAACCTGCGTATTTTTAATCACGATATTTCCCATAAGATTCTACAAACGTCTGAATTATTTCGGAAATGATGTGGAATCGGGGAGCGTCGGTAAAGTATTCCTTTGCTTTAATATACAGTTATCACATCTGTTTGTCATAGACACTTTTCAAAATGTGATAATTTCTTATCAACATAATTATCTCACTCCAATTCCATTTGAATTATTTTAAAGATTAAAATGTAAACATATAGCCCATTCACGGTTTTTTTATTCTTTTCTTGTGATGGCTGTAGTGGTGATGATAAATGTTTTCTTTAAAAAAAATACATCTTCAAGCAATGCTACCTGTAAATAAATCAAGATATTACTCGAGATATAGCAAGGATTCGATTCGACTATACGCGTGATCTGAAGAAAATGCATGTGTTGGTACTCAATTAAGTAAATTACTTTGAACAATGGCTTTATGAAGAAGAAACTTACTGTGTCTGTGACATAGGTATTAACTTCATTACATAATATATATTTTTATAAAACAACCGTGATATCCGCATGCCAGAATAAACTCCCATCATACTATATTTTGTAAAGGATTTAAGATTCATATTGCTCTCTCTAATACACTCCTTCTCTCTGGTACTGTGTTTGGTTTCACTTTTTGGTATTATTCACATACTTTTGATACAGTTTACGTGCTGTTCTTACATAGTAGGCTAGTAGTGCACCATGTTATCTATGTTTCCTGATATTGTAGGCATAATACCTTTCCATAACAAACAACATATCATTGATACCAAATTAATATGCTTGATTTTATAAGTAACATTCAGTTACCAAGGAAGCTATGGTAAATATCTTTTTATGAACACATTTATCATTTCGGTTTTTGATGCAAGTCTCTTTTTTATTTCTTCACAAAATATTAGTTGTACGTTTTATCGTACACTATATATTTATTTTTCTTCATTCGATTTTAGAGCTCTTGGCAAACATTGTATCGCTATGTCTAAAAGCTTGGAGGCATAGACGGTCGTCTATCAATGCCAAATATTATAAATAGTTTTGCATTACTTTCCTCACAGAAATATTCTTGAATATAAAATCGTCATTGACAAAAGTGATGATTTGATAAAACAGCAAACCGTATTCCTCAGTAAGGCAGTAAAATTACCTAATTTACGGACGTCTTTGTCAGTTTTCTGAACGTGTCATATATAACTTAGGACTTTTGTCAAAAACAAGTATGATTGTTTACCCTGAACGTAAAATACACATTTAAGTTCCGTTTTTAATCTTAGTTTGTCTTAAGCACGTCCTTAAGTGACAGTAGCTGTTGATAGGACGTTTAAACAAATAACACCTTCGTTCCTTACTCAGACAATAAGTATGAAATTCACCTTGTTATTAGTTAAAATTTCATCCCTACAAATGATATGGAATTATCCTATAATAATACGCGTTGTTTTATTCCCTATCCCCCATTCGGAAGGCATGATATGAACTCTTGTAAAATATTTAGGATGTTATAGACAACATATAATCATGAATACAGTTCTGTTGTATGTGTTGCTTCAAAATCATGTATAAATGTTTACTGCCAAATTCAATGTCAGACATTCGCAAGACGTTATACATAGATATGCAGACATATAGATACTGGTGTATCATCGGAATTCGTTTGAATTACAAAATACGTAAAACTTGTACTTTATTTGTTCCTCTATATATCCGCTTCATATATGTACAAGTTGTCTGGATTCCTGGTTAAACAGACACTTTGGGCACTACGAACACCAGCACAATCCAACAGAAGTACGTCAAAATCACTCCAGAGACTAAATCTGGCATGTTGCCAGCGGTAGCACTATTTAAACCAATAGCAGGAGAATAATATTTCGTCTGGTTAACATCAAACGTGACGTCCCTGCTGTAACGGTATACCATGGCTAACCATCGGGGTTGCTCCCTCTCTTACATTACAGTTATGCCTCTGAAAACGCTGAACGAGGTTTCACCCCCTAGCAGCATTCAAGAATATTACTGTGAACCCAATTACATCGGAACCAATGCATTCATTCCGAATATATGTGTTTTGGATTTTATGGTTGATCAATTTACAGCGAAATGTATACAATATGTGTTAAACTCAATAAAACAAAACTTAACAAAATCCCATTTAATGTCTGGTTAGTAACATGCTTCGGACTTATACATCATATCCCCGTAGTTTTGGGCAAATAATAGTGCTAGTGTATCCAAATTGATGTCATCGGAAAAGGCGACGAAATTGAAACCCCAAAAGTATTTGAGGAAAGGATTCCATGCCCTCTGCTTTTGCCTACCGGCGAAAACCAAAATTGACCTGGTGCCATCAGATCCGCGCTATCACAAGGTGGTAAGTACAACACCATACTCTGTCTCCAGCACACAAACACGCATGCATCCTTACACAACACACATGGAGGCACGTCCTTATATGGCATTAGTTGTCAATAGAACGTTGAACAAAATAAAACCAAATCAAACCAAACCTGCCGCCACCATTGCAACACTTGGGATCCAACTCTTTTCATTTGCGACTCCTTACTCTTTTCTTATGCAACGCCCTATGTACCCGTCTTCGTTTTACCTTATATATAGCTGCTGCGAGAGCGCTAAGCCATTAACAAACAATCAAATATGCTATGTGCCACAGAGGTAATGGATAATTAGCACAATAGTGATAACCTAACAAAAAACTATATAAATTGCCACATCGACTTTTTAAACCAGAAAGAAACACAAAAGTAATCTGTACGACTAAGAGGTTTCAAAGATGCCAAACTCCAAACAAATGATTATTATCACTTCATTGTATTCTATCTCTCAACGTTGAATATTTATGGAATGCAACATTGCAAGAATTGTCAAAACATTGTTTCATTGCAACCAACTTTGGTATACGGATAGAGAATAGAAAGCAACGTGGAAGGGTTGATCGTTAAAGCGACACATGCATGAATAATAAGTTATACTTACTGAGGCTACCAAATTCTGATTGATTAAATGGATATGAGCTACAACAAGTATTATTAAGTTTATCGCTCAGTTTCGTCTATTTTTTATCCAAATCCATCTCGAACAACTTGGTATGCAACAAATGATAATTTAGCATGCACAAAACCTCAACGATTGGATGTATGACAATTGTATCAATTTAAGACAGAAATCGACAGCTATCGCACGCATCATTGTTTCTATAACCAGCGCATCAAATTAACTCTTTAAACGTGTAAAGATACATATGTGCTAGTGAAGTTAAAAATTATATATCTTTTAAAATCCTTCCTAATTTGAACGGAGATAGTTTAACTAAGGTAAGCCGAGAACATAGTTTGTCAATCGGGCCTTAATTCTCTCTCTTTGGTGAAGGGGCGGGACCAAATAGGAGAATTTCCAGTTGATCCATCAAAACAATATCCTCTTGTATAAATTGAATGATTTAAAGCAATTTAAAAAAAAAAAGTAACTTAGAATTTTATTCAGATTTTTCAAACACATACGCATGACAAATAATGAGATACAAGTCTGTAAATTATGACAGGAAAAGATGGGTAATTGTTCAGAACACTCATCTTACAGATTTCATACTACTCTACTCACTACATGTCATACAAATAAACTTATTACACAGCCTTTGCCTGACTGACATTCATCATTAAACCATACACCCGTTTTGCCTGTACCCATTCGTACATACAAAATATTTATGGCCATGCGATTGGGTTTTTATGAGAGAGAGAGAGAGAGAGAGGGGGGGGGGAGGAGAGAGGGAGAGATGGCACTATTTCCCATCTAAAACTCAATTTATTAGCAAGATTGAAGCAGTAAATATAAATATTAACAGCTGATTAAATTTGAAAGAAATCAGCAAGCACTGTACGGCATTGAAGAGAAGAGAGCTAGACTATAAAATTACAACTCGGTACATTTTCCCCATTTTTTCAAATCTTTTTCAAAAAAAATCCTGGCAATTCCCCATTAATGTTGGCAATAAAGTTTTGCAAGTCGTAAAATTGTTTTAATGCATTAATAAGTCCATTGATGTTGAGAGAGTTGTGAAAGCATCGCATTTTGTAAATATACTGTTTTATAACAAGGAGAATTTCATTATCAACTTTGCAGTTATTAAAATTTTGAGAAAAAAATCCAAAAATATAGGATTGTTTATTGTAAATAAATGGGGTGAAAAGAGCATCTAGTAGAATTCTTAGACTATCTAGTAAATTCTGGACTTCTTGACATTCCCACAGGATATGTATAATGGTTTCATTTTCAGAGTTACATAGAGTATAGAGAGGAGAAATAACTAGATGTGTTTTAAAGAGAAAGGAGTTTGTGGTTAAAATATGGTGATTAACTCTGTACTGAAACCATTGGAGTTTGGTGTTTTTTGTAACACTGAAGGAAATCTTGTATATTTGAGCCCATGTTGAATCATTCAAGTGAAAGACTTTGTTCCACTTCTTTTTTTACCTGTTCGTACAGTATTATCTTTTTATATTTTTTTTTTATAGAAATCTTTCGAGCCTTTCCTGTTTTTCAGGCAAAATTCAATGTTCATTGGTAAAAGAGGATATGGGAGTTTTAGTTTAGGGATTTCATTTGAAGATATAAACTTTCTCACTGCTGACAAAATGCTATGATACCGGAGGAAATTTGTTTTTTTACCCGATATGGGTGAATAATTTCCTGGAAACTATGAAAGCTTCCAGTATTCTGATCTGTTATCAAGTCATTTATAGTTATAATATTTTTGTCATAAAAAATCTTAAAAAATACTGATTTCTGACCAGCAGCTATATTTCCGTTAAACCATAATGGTGTTTTCAATATAGAATCCTTCATAAGACTATATTTTTGATTTCATAAATTCAAACGGTACCAATCTTTGAAAACATCAACCCAGAAAGAATTTTTACACTCTTTTAGACATTTTTGCACAAAATCATTGCCACAGTTGGCTAGTAGATCTATGTTAACATAACTTTTTAAAATAACTTTAATAAAGCAAAAATGCTCTAGAGCTCCCAAGTACAATAAGAAACAATTTGTCAGAATTGAAGAGTGTGGCCACACGGGAGCAGAGGAGCGAGCACATGAGGAAAATAGGGATGTGTGTTAATAACCTTTCTTCTTCTGTATAAGTGAAGAGATTTCAACAAAACTTGATATAAACCATCCTTTGGAAAAAAGGACTTAATTATGTATGAACAGATGGTTAGGCCAACGAGAAGAAATAGTGATAAATCTTTTAAAATAGGTTTTGTTTGTTTAAGATTGTAGGGATTTTAAACTACGCTGGATTAGACGAATATCTGGGCAACAGGGACCAAATTTAATGTAACTAGAAGGCGTGATTATTTTCGAAACATAAAGGTGTGGAATAATTGATTGAAATAGAAGCAAACTTTTAAATTCCTTCGTTTTCCGTGGGATTTAAAGGACTAATTTAATTTCCTTTAGAGACATCCTTGAAGTAAATAGAAGTAAATCTTAAAATCCTTTTTGTTCCATACAAATGAAGGGATCATAAACAAATTTGATATAGAGTATTCTAGTCCCAATATGATTCAATATTTAACAAAGCATGGGTGCAACACACACACACACACCACACTCACACCTCAAATGGGGACAGTGAGGTGCGACCATTTAACATTTGGGGTCAGAACGCTAACATGATCAACGTCTTCCTCTGCTTTTATCAAAATCACTCGCTCTTCCGTTTTGACAGATTTAACAAAGCAAACCGTAGACAACGATGAACAGCAATTATCTTTGACAATATTTATTGTTTTGTTGTTTCAAGATGACAATGTATTGCTTAGTCGATTCTGGATTGTAAACGATCTACCTCATTTGATACAGAACCTCGTAAATATCCCGAGTTTTTCCTAGCATCAGTTAATTCATTTTTGACAAACTGCAGCTATTTTAGGCTCGGGGCCAGCTAGGCAGTTTATCATAAGACAGATCGCAGATAAATGTATTTATTGTATGTTATCGGTTGACGAATGTGTTCTTTATGAAGCCGTCATATTTAAAAACAGTAAAACCTATTTAGAGGTGATGGGTAATAGATAAACAATAGTGCAAACTTTATCGACTACACCTTCTCGTAGAGTGCGCGATGAAGAAATTATTTCATAATTATCGATTAGACAAGTCTTGCGTGTACTTTTGGTACATTGTTTCTTCATGTATTTTTTCATAACATAGAATAACCTCTGTAGTAATGGAGAATAATTTTGCTCTATTGTTTAAAATATTTTTTGTCTTTCTATATATATTTTTACATGTATCAGGATGTAATGCTATTCATGCTATGCGAATGCAGTGATAATTTTAAATTACCATTGATTGCCCCAACGATGAATTGACACAAGACCTCTGCTGTTTTGGGGGTGAAGATGGGATATAAAATAATCCTGCTGTATCCCATTGCAGGTCGCAAGAGGAGACTGATGAGGATCCCTGCATCTCCTACATGTATATCTTTATGTTTTGGGGAAATAAAGCATTGAAACATTATGGTTCTAAATCTTTTCTGAATGCTCTTCCCTGCTCTTTCCTTCTAGTGGTCATCTGTAACCGTAGCTGTTCTAGCAACGGTACATCGATAATGTGAGCCACTTAGATTTTCTTTGGTTTTAAATCCATCAGGGGAGTCTGATGTGTACCGATGTATTTTCCTTGTAAGAAGCAACGTCTATGGTTCCCACTGCAGAATATGTGTTTTGTTGTTCTTTATCTTCCGCTAAAATCAGTTTGAAGAAACTACAACGTGCGTGCAACTTCTGTTCCATTGCAGATTCTTTATTTCTCATCTCCATACTCATTCCTTTTGGTGCGTTTTCGTATAAAAAAAACAACAACTATTTTCTAACATGTCGCTCCTTATGATACCCGATATCCTGTATAGATGGGCCTTCAAGACTACATAACAGCATAAATCTTTAACCTGCGGTAATAATTGTTCACATGTTTTTCTTCATTAAGTATATATCAATATTACCCTCAAGCAGTTCAGTTATTTATAAATTAAGATAGATATAATCTCTCAGCTGAATTTCAGAAAATACAGCTAGAGCTGGTCATGTTTATTTTCGTTCGTATTTTCAGCCCTACCGCTCACTGCATGCTTGGCAAAGCTGCCAAATTTGGGCCTCCTAGATAATCGGAGGGTTTCTACTGTCTTTAGTTTGAAGGGCATTGGCTAGGATTCATATTTAAAGGACGCTAAAGGCACAATAAATCATCTACTGTTTCATTTCAAACCTTTGGACTTCTTCCCCTTTTTTGGTGTCTCCATTTTCACGACCCTGGATATTGCAAGGATGTTGAACGGTTCTGTAATTCAAACACGTATTGAATCCTATAGTATGTATATGATATTTCTGATGTACTATGATATTGTTTGTTATTTAAGTAGTCGCATGCTGTCATGGATAAGTTTTAATTTCATTTTTCTCAAATAAAAAACGTATTTCGTATCAAAATATATTTCCAAACAAGGAATTCATTGTAAACCAAAAAATGTGCACTTCATACGAGTCGTTATAAAATTTGAAATGCATCTATTTACTTTTAAATCAACTATACATTCTCGCGAGGATTGACCCTGTGAGCAATAACTACGAGTTTGAATATCTCCACTTAGTTTAATCGATTTTGAAACAGACACCTGTTTTGTTATAGAGCATATTGCGTTATCTCATAGCGGAAGTTATATTCAGTTAAGTCTATTTCTGTTACTTGAACTTAATACAAGTCGTTATACATGTTTTAAAGTTGATAACAGATATAAGCCCGCGTCGAGTTTAGCATGCGGGGTTTCGACAATTGTCTATTTGAATAAAAGTGTTTATTTCAGGTTCGATTGGCTTAACAATTCTTTTACGTGTTTTTAAAGCAAAAACGGGGGAATTAAGCTCAGACTGCAATGTGTTGTTTTAGCTTGGGTAGGCTCTCCTTACTTCCGGTGAAGGGGAATTGCTGAGTTTCTTGCATCGGCGAATCGATTTCCTCATTTTGTCTGACCGAATACAAAACAAGACATAAGACTAATACACTAATGGTTACACATCACGTACAATCAGACAGCTCAGCTTAATAGTAGACTAGCACCTTTATTCATTAATTCAAATCAGAGTAGTAGCGACCAGAGATCTAACCTTTCTACATAAATAACAAAACTACAATACAAATACAATCGTCCTGACGACTGGTGCAATATCCGGATAGGGGCAACAATTCAATTTGTATGATATTGAGTCCATATTGGACTGACTACGTTTCTCATTTGTAATATGTTTGATCTCAATTGAGCGAAAGGAGTTGTGCTATTTAGTAATACCAAAACGAATTTCGGGTCTAAGTAAAGATTTCAATTGGTCGCATTTGTTTGTATTAATATTATCAAAAATGTCCTCTGTCAGATTTCTTCAGAGCCTTCCTCTAAGGGGGCATTTAAGAATATCTGCTGTCGTCCCCATGGCAACATTTGGGATATTTTTCTGTATATTTAAATAGCTTTTTTTCATAGCGCCTTCCGTAGCAATAACTCACTTTTGGCTAAGTGTTGAAATATTAGCTCAAGTGATGATGACAAGGGTTCTGTTTCGATGCCGGGACATATCAAAGTCCTTAAGAATGTTATATGTTAACCTTGCTTACTATTCAATAATAAGGGAAATGGCAACAACTGGTTAATCCGTTGTCATTATAATAATATGACCGAGTGGAATGCAGTGCTGGTTGCCTTTGGCTTGGTATATCGGTGAGACTGGTGGTACCTATCACAAGGCGGAAATTACACCGACACACCCTGCCTCGGGCACAAATGCACGTAAACATTAAACAAATGGAGGCACGTCCTTAAATGACGCACATCATACCCTGCCTCAGGCATGCATCGCACGCATACACAATAAACATAGAAGCACGTCCTTAATTAAAGCTAGCTGTTAATAGGACGTTTAACCCTATACAACCAAACAATCAACAACCGGAGCTGTTAAAAGGACGTTAAACCCTCTACAACCAAACAATCAACAACCTGAGCTGTTAATAGGACGTTAAACCATATGAAACAAAAACATCGCCTAACTGTTTTACGGACTATTTCAAAGGAAAAAAACATCAAGTGGTAAATCATTGCAAAGCAAAAATGCTATGGTTTTCTTGACTCCTTTCACCACTAGGATGAGCATCGATTGAACCTCTGTTAACATCCTCATTAAAACACATGCCGTATTACACAGTATATTGGTGAAATACGTGCATGTGTACTGGATGTTGTGTTGGGTTTATTTGCCTACACGCGATAGCGCGGATCTGAGTGCCGAAGGCACCAAAACATAATATTCCACCCGGTTCACATTATAATGACAATGGGTTAAACAAATCATGCGATAATGCACGCATGTATTACACAAATGGAGGCCCGTCCTTCAATGACCTTAGCAGGTGATAGGCCGTTAAGCCCTGAACAACCAACCTACCGCACAGCCTTCATGCAAATTTGCGAAACACTGTTACAGATGTCCATGCAATAGGCGATGCTCATGATAAGGAATGAATTCCTTACGAACATAAAATTTGGTTATTAGTCTGGCACTGGAAACCATTATTCGATTGCTGCATTTGGTCTGGTAAATATCAAAACAGTCTACTGGGAAATTCCGTTTTGTGAAAAATAGCCAAACATTTTGCTATACGCATTTTTGTGAATATGTAAACGAAGTACATTTGCATTACCAAGGATTCTAGAGACGGTTCCAGATGAGCAACTTTGAATATGATGTTTTTACTGGATCAATCGCCCTATCAATAGCTACAATCATGCAATACCGTACCTCCATATTGTATGTTTGCGTAGGTATTGCCGTAAGATTTCTTTTTTTCTCATTCAGGTAAAGGTCAATTATAATATAAAAGACATGTAGAATCTGGCAGCCCATAGATAAACATGATATTTATTTATTTACACAAGTAATACCATATAGCTTGTGTTGGTGTGTTTGAAGACTTGTTCGCGAGCTTTTTATTTTTTTCAACATACATGGAGGCATGTTCTTATCGGACCTTAGCTGTTAATTGGACGTTAATAAAAATAAAACCAAACGTACGAAGATTGAATCTCAATGGTGATTCTACATTTCTCTGAAAGGTAGTTTCATCATGGAGAACTTAGTAAATATATACCCTAATTTATTATGCTTATAACTTCTTTGCAAACAGGGTAACTGGATACGTTGATATATCAACCTCCTTTCGATAGCGCGGAACTGACGTCGACTCTAGAGTGCTTCCTCGCTTAGATATCATGCCGAAGGCACCCTGCACAGTAAATGACCAAATATTGTCACAATCAATGGTTTGGTTTCATTATGTTTCGAGTTCTGTCAAATATATATGTACATCAGCATGTTCGTAATGTTGTACTGTCAGTCACTGAAATTAACAAGACAGCTTCCATGTTGAACACAAGTGTATTGAACAAGACACCGACGTGGGTAAATACAAATTACAGAATCACAAATACATACGGAACGCAATACGTTATTAACCGTGAACCTATACTACATATATAACAACCGCCAGAGAGATACAGAGGACCTGCATAGTTCGTAATGTTTACACAATATGCCTTTGCAATATAAGAGGTAGTGTAAAGAATAAAGTATATTGTTGACATGGCAAGAAAGCAATAAATGGTAGTTAGGTGTCCTGTACGGGATAAATACAACATCCGTACATGGAGTACAGCCATTATTGGGAAACGAAAAAGACATGTAATCTCGATGTCAAAATATTATAATTCGCAAGATTTTTCGTATTACCGTGTATAAATGCGCATCTGCAAGATGTAGTATGGCATTTTCAAGAAGCCCAGAGTAACTCTACCATAGTGGAATTAGTCCTTATATGTCATTAACAAAGTACACTGTTCGGCCTTATATGACTACGTGTTCCTGTACCATAAAGTTTAAAACGATCAATCATTGGTTCAAATTCAGGTCTGATGCATTGCACTTCATTTATAATAATGGCACTACAAATTTCATATTGTGATATGTGTTTACCAGAATAAGTTTCTTCTTGCAGAGCAAGTGCAAAGAAATTGCACATACAGTAGTAAAGTAAAGCGCATGCAGTAAAGTGCATTTCAGCAGCGTGCCTCGGAAATAGAAGAGGTCATTCGCATCGTAGAGTACATACAGTATCTTACACGCATCAGTATCACGTTTCGCGTTCTATAATAGTTCTTAGCGTTTTTTCATGTAACACGATGTTAAATTTCAAACACACTGATACGTTTGTATAAAAGTCCTTTCTGAAATATAGATTTCTGAAAATCGATATCTGACATTCCATGTACTCTATCATTCGCCCTATTATTATCACTAGAACTTTGATTCAGGAAGGGAGAAACCTGTAATCCCAAGCAAGATTCATTAGGTGTGAAGCAGACATGTAAAGAACGCAAAGTGGAATTCTATTTTACGCTATTTGAGCAATAGTAACGCCCATGACAGGTTTCAGTTAGTTAATGGACCTGGGAACATAGCGGCTTCCCACGACCGACAAAGTGTAGAACCAGCGCTCTGTAAACAACATATTAAAGTGATGCTCAATTACATAATTCTTGGAATTCCTTAGCCATTTGTGTGCTTGTTATACAATCTGCCTTTAAATTTTGGAACGATAAAATCATACCAGAATGCACACATATTTAATTTGTATTCATAGTTGTGATGACAAGCAATCGGTTGAAATTATTTGAACGGGGCATGATGCACAAGCTCCTTTAGGAACAGTATATATTTTGTTGTTTTCAAACAATAAGCAAATATGTGTGCACCAGAAACCGATATTGAATTATTCGATTTGTTTTTTTTAAGATGAATATCAACACTAACTGTTAAATAAATAATGTTCTTGATACCAGTCCCTCCTTTTCTGTCATTCTCTTAATTGTTCAAAACATACATATAATATCGTTATAAAGCGCTCGTTTGTTTTTGTGTTAGTTGCAGGAAGGACGTAATCCATTTCACGAGTGAATTCCTCTACATCAGAAAGTCAATTTTCTTTATAATTGTTTTCGATATATCACCGAAGACCATAAATATTCTATAAACACGGAACCTCACGTCAATGAAGGCCGAGACTTATATCATTGCTAAATAACAACTCGTTAAACATATATTTTTGAAAAAATGTATATATATATTTTAATATTATTTTTGCAGTTTTGGGGGAAAGATTCTTTAAAATATATCTTTCAATACATATAGCACGAGCGTATTGTAGAGTTATCTTCTCTTGTGAGCAGGTATTAATTGTTACGTCATTGGGTTGTGTGAGAAAATGACGTCGTTTTCTCAAAAATTGATGACGTTACTCTCACAAACAAATGACGTAACAATCAATACCTGCTCACAAGAGAGGATAACTCTGCAATACGCAAAGACGGAATAGGATCATATTCAATTCTCTTTGGGGGAAAAGAAAAGCAATCAGCTCACGTTCTATAGGTGTAATTGTTGTAGCTTTATAGTTTCCTATTAGAGAAGACGAAAAAGCAATTAGCCGCTAATGGATTGTTGCTTGATGAGGCGTTTTGACATAAATTGTTCACCGCCATCAGTTAAACGATGCGCGACATGGGAACAATCCCCAAGTGGAAACTATTATATATACATGAATGCTCTTGTATATATTTTCATTACACAATTCCAGTCAATTTATTCCGTCTGCCCAGGAATCCAAAGTAATGTCGGTTATGTTGTGCTATACTGTGTACTGAGACTCTCATTGTATGCTGGTTATGATACACTATTTTGTATAGAACTTTTGGGTACCTTTTGTCCCATAGTGAATAGCGGAAATACCGTCTTACTCCCCTCTCTTACTGCCTGCAAATTCACCATGGTGCTTCAGTCGACAAAGAATGATGGGATAAGGTATTTTTTCTATATTGATATCCAAAAATTCTTTATTCTTCTTTAACGATTGAAATCTTTAAAGAAAAATTTCTGAGCGCAGATGAAGCTGGTGAATAAAATGCGTTGACATTATTCATTGGGGACCGCATTTACCTCTTTACCATTTGACCGTCTACAATCGATCCACGATCCCATTACCCAATTTACCGAGTACAGCGGTATATAAATCTTGTTCGCCAATCTATCCAACGTCAGGCAAAAAACGCTTGCAACTAATGCGTCCAATTTGTTGTAAGTGTCCAATGCGTACACTACAAAAAAACATCTGTGCAAGGAATACAAAATAGTCAATAGAACGCACCCGGGCACGTTATTCGAACGCACCTTATAAATCATACGAACGCGCCGATAAATTGCCAACATCGGTTCTGTGAATATATATTTCCAAATATAGTTATTGTGGTTGCATTGATAGCTTTTGGCAAAATGAGAGTTTATATTGCCGCCATTTTCGTGTTTTACGATGAAATCTTTTCACGTGTTCTGTCTAGGACACTAATTGGCAGAAACGCTGCCCCCGAGGACAAAGTGGCGGCCTTCTATCAATTTCATTGTATGTTCGCAGTCTGCCTGCTTACGGAAATAACGTCGTAACATAATGATATTGGTTTGCTCTATATTCTCCATAGTATCCTTATCTTATTCGATGTCAAAGATTTGAGATATAAATAGCTTTGGTAGCCGAAGTACATGCTGTTTTCATGGAAAACCCTCATATACGTTATCATTTCGGAACCATCGTAATTTTTTAGATTCATGCAGTTCAATATAGAATGGTTTTCAATTCTTTGTTAGAATTAAGAAATATTGAGAAATAAGAGAAGGGACAAGAGCAAACTTTAAAATGCAATAATTTCTTCCTGCATGTCAAAAAGAACCATATTTTTGCATCGACAGTTAGGCTTATCTGTATCGGGGTCGGATTGTGATAAGTACTAAAGAACTTAAAAGTGTACGTGCTCACTAAAACATTATATTCATGTTCGGAATAATTAATTGATCCCCCCCTCCCCCTGCAAGACATGGGAACATTTTGTTTCCTTTCTTACTTGTCTTCTTTCTGTTTTTATTTATGGCGGTGACACCCTAGGCACTCATCCTCGTTTGATCCTGAGTTTTGCAAGGATGATAAACCAAAATAAACAAATAATGATGTTACTGTCTTCATAACGAAAACTAATCACCCTTTAGTAGGGTCTAAATATAGAACAAACTGACAATCCTCGCCTGTCCGATCACCGTATATCTAACACAAACCGGTCCAGCCTAATGGAAACCATTAAAAGGACCCAACTTCTATTTCTTTCCTCATTATAAAGGCTAAATGAGGGTAAAGTATTCCTCATTATAAAGGCTAAACGAGGGTAAAGTATTTATCCTTGGCGGTTTATTCAATTCAAATACTAGACAATTCAATTTCGTCTAGACGCTTGTTACACCTTTATCACGTTAATCACGAGAGTCAGGCGATAGTATCGCGTGAATTGGCGTGATGACAGTATTTGCGTGACAGAGGCATGGCAATGGCCAATTACATGTTTTCTTGTGTCTTTTTTTCCGAAAACCATGTAATTATTTTTCAGCTGACTTTGGAATAAATTCAAATTAAGGTCGCTCTGCATCAGGCCTATGCTTGTTAGCTATACATTTCTGTCCATATCAACGAACCACTCAGATAGGCTATTCGTCGGCAGGATCTCGATCTGACAGTATTGAACGGGATGGAATCGGAATATTTCAGGTCTAACTCGTATGGCATGTGTTAAGTTTTCGACATATTAAGTTATATATTCACTAGATGGAAATTGGTGTTGAGTCTGGCCACGAATCAATTTCTGTATTATATCATATTTCTTTGCTTAGGATAACACTGCATTATGTGATTTAATAACAATCAATCGTTCGACAGTAGAGAAGACTTTGTTTATGTTTTAATTCCAGAAAAAATATGTTTCGAAATATAATTCTAAACACACTTTTTGATGACACAGAAAGTTTACAAGTCAAACTATTGTCTTTTTGACACATAATATGGAGAAAGATATGTCTTAACCAAATAATGTAGCTAGGCGCAGTATCGGGCTGTGCTGGGTGCCTCCAGCGTGGTATTTGAGTGAGGTAGCACTTTGTAGTCGGCAACAGATCCGCACTACCAAAAGGAGGCACATACACCTTCATATAGCCTCCAGTACACATACACACATACATCAAACACACACAGGTACGTCCTTAAATGGACTTTGCTGTTAATAAGACAGTTGACCCAATACAACCAAACTTAGTTGAATAAAATACTGTACGTGTCAATCAACACGCCTCTGTCTTGTCGACACTGTTTTTCCACCACACTTAATATATTTCTGTCACGATTCATCGCCTTGTCGACAGATATGACCTTGGCTGTTGCAAGGGCGTTAAACCCTCAAGCAAACAAATCGACAAACTCTATTCATATCTTACTGCGTACCGTGTATTATTAAAACACATACAAAGTTTGAATACCATTACCTTGAACATATTGATTTCTTAAATCACTTATGCACATGATGAGATGAAATCCTTACCATGTACCAAACTTACAAACTCTGCGTAGAATACATTCTGATGATTTCTAGAACTATGGAAAGCTGTTCGCGCAAACAAACTTGTTTGATTAACATTTAAACAGGCGCAATGGGAATGGACATTAAAGTAATTTGAAACAATGTCATGTTAAACAGTACTACTGCATCAGTTTTTATCGCGAGAAAGAATCTACTATTTTTTTTTACTTTGAGTGTTGTCCCCTCTTTATAGAAGAGGAAGTTTAAAGAAACGTCCCCTGTCATTTTTTTCATTTGCTCTATGGCCCATATACCGAACACTCATTTTGAAGCGCTTTTATCAATTCCGTATGGCAACGTTGGTAAATTGAAGACTTTCAAATGTGAAAGTTCCAAGTTCGAACCCTGCAGATTTTTGTTTTCTCTACAAAAAATGAATAGCTAAAATTCATTGAAATTCAGGTCACCATAGTTTTTTGATGGAATGTTTTCTTTGAAAAGCCTGATATGAATCTTTTTTTTCAAATGTTACATTAGTTTAGCTTGTTGATATAAATCACCTTATCACCTCCGTAAACCTGCATTGGTTTATTACACCAAAATACCTGCCTCCAGCACACATGCATGCATGAATTACACACATGGATGTACCTTCTTAGATGGACTTAGCTATTGATAGGACGTTAAACAATATCAAGCCTTACCAAACATGGTTTACTTGTCATGTGCAAAACAAGAATGTTGCCTCCATATTAAGGATAGTAAATGTTTCAACTTGAATAAGCACAAAACAGCAGCGATCCTTAACTAAATCCCATAACATAAATACGCCCAGACAGTGGCCAATTCCACGATTAATAAATATTTCACACTTCCCATTTCCATATTGATTCCTATTTCAAAGATGATTACTGTCTTTGTTAAACATACTTAATTAAAATGTATGCATCACCCTTGCCGGTCCGGAATTTATAGTAGAAATATGCCAGCTGTTGCGTACAACCTCCACCACACAGACATACATTATATACACGGAGCCATGTCATTGAATGACTATAGCTGTTAAGAAGACGCTAAACCTAGTACAACAAACTAATGTAACAAGCATTTGAAGTGACACCATTAGTTTTAGACAAAACAGAATCTCAAATATTTTTTGAATTAGGTAGGACATAAATCAACTTTCAAAATTTTACTTACCACTACCTTTTCAATGTCATTTTGCTCAACAAAGCACGTCAAAAGGATCTCTTTTATTTTCACATTATAGGTTCACTGTATTCTAAATGCAACACAGTGGATGCAAACTGTATTTAAACTTGCTTCATTCATTTAAACATTAAAGGAAATTGCATCTTTAACAGGTTTATAATTTCTGTTTCATATTTCATAATCCTTTATCTTTTTTTATGATTTATTTGATTTGATTTTGTTTAACGTCCTATTAACAGTTAAGGACGTGCCTCTATGTGTGTTGTGTAAGCGTGCGTGCGTGTATGTGTGCCGGAGACATGGTTTGTTGATGAACTTTCCCCTTTGTGATAGCGCGGATCTTATGCCCACTTAATAGTGCTATCTCACTGAAATACCATGCCGAAATCGCCCACCACAGCATTCCGCCCAGTCACATTATACTGACAACGGGTGAACCAATTGTTGTCATTTCCCTAAATGCTGAACGTTCAGCAAGGAATAACAACTACCAATTTTAATGACTTTTGTATGTCCCGGCCTTGGGAGAAACCCATTGTCATCCTCACCTGGGCGAACTAAAACGGAATCCTAATGCATTAAGATGTATCCTCCCCCGCTCACCCACCCCCACCCCCGATGGTTTGCCATCTTGATGCTGTAGATTGGCTTGCGCAATTCATTTAACCAGATAGCTTTGTCTAACAGACACAACTATGCCAGACCGGTCGCGGGGGAAAGAGAGACGGAGAACAATCCATTCATCCCTTTTATACTAGGGATATTTCATGTCGGGTGTAAATTGCACATTAACGACAATTATGAGTGTATTGCTACCGATAGGGACCGTACGAACTTAATATTTTCTTTTCCTATTTTTACAAGATTTCTATGCTTATCCTCATACTTCGTAACGTCTCCCAAGGCAGCGACT
This sequence comes from Mizuhopecten yessoensis, assembly GCF_002113885.1. NCBI lineage: Eukaryota > Metazoa > Mollusca > Bivalvia > Pectinida > Pectinidae > Mizuhopecten > Mizuhopecten yessoensis. Next base: position 384,440 of record NW_018408229.1, on the reverse strand, counting down.
AACAGCTGGCTGTTGCTAGATTTGAAAACATAAGAGCAGTTAGCTGTTTTGTCTCGTTGTCAAAGCTACAAATATTGGTAATCGGTCCTTCTAGAAACTTCTCAAGTAGAACTTTGTCCACTTTATTACCGGGGATTAGATGCTCTGTCCCAACTTAATCTGATATCCGGTGTTGTCGGTTAACTTAAAATGAAAGTGAACATTTGGCTGCTTAAGCAGCAGTTGGCATACAACCGGACGATCGTAAACTGTCTTGCTCTGATTTCCATCCTATACGCTCCTTTTTTTAAATGAAATGGCAGCATTAATGTTTAAAAGGAAAAGAATGATAAATAATATTTGATTCAAGCTAACGTGGGTTTGTTTGCGAAAAGTACAGCAGACTGCAAATAAGAACTTGTCCTCTTGTCAAAAAGAAACAACTGTCAATGAGCAATATTCGCCGATGCTTCTTTGGTGGAGTAGGGCTCGGGGAGTATACTATGTTGTTTTCATCACATGCTGATAGGCCACTGCTAGTTAAATCTTGTTTGTTTTACGTCGTAATAACACGCTTACAACTTGTAAACCATTAATACTGAACAGACCAACAAACGGTATCAGCAGACGTCTCCCTAAATGCAGCTGTGAAATTTACCTCGCAACTTACATGTACCTGTATCATCACATTTAAAGATAAAACATTTTGTATATCTTCACTGTAGTACTATTTGTTATCAAACTGAGAATTTCTCATATTTGCCCCGGTGGAAAAAAAGGGAATACATAAATATATCTTCTGGCTACTTTCCCAAGCATATACGTGAGTGCCTAGCATTTGAAATATAAATAGTAAGCAGAAGAAACCCGCATATATTCGCTTCATCAGGTCACGTTATAGAAATCTCAGCAGACCAGATCTATTCTTTTTAACATGTGGAGGATGAAGATTCAGCATTTATCACGTCATAGCCCATTGACATATGTACACTCGATTCCAGACAAAAACTACAACCGTCAACGAGTTTGTCATGTCTACGACATGAAACGTAGCAACAACAAATCGAAATACAAAGGAATCCGACAAAACAGGTTGTGAAGGTTGTAATAACATTCTCAATAATAGTTTTCCTTTGAAAATGTGAATGCACAAACGACCCATAAACACAACATTTTCCCTTGATAGACGCTCATGCAGACGATAATTTTCCCTTGTGATCTTCAACCTGTGGTGTGAACGTTAGAGATGCATTATTATACAAATGTCCTTTTCGAGCTAAGGGAGGTTTTAATTTTACACTTAGTGTTTAAGGTGTAATTAGCCTATAACAACTTAACATGATCAAGCAGACTGTAAACTAAACTGATAGTAAGATTTTTTAATATTTAGAAAACAAATATTCTGAACATTCAAATACTAACATATGAGCTTACAACACGTCGTGACAGACTTTGCGTGTGTAACTGAACATCATTCAGAGACTCGACTCGTCTCAGTTTCTTGTCGCCACTGGCCAATGCAAATTAATAGTTTTAGAACTATTATGAGACGACCTTCAATATCTACGTCTCCAGGGTGAGCGTAGATAGCGCAACAAGATATAGACAATAGGTTTACCTGAACATTGTCTGGTTATTTGTGAGCTTATTATGTACAACGCAGTCGATTGTGTCGGTGTGTACCGTTATGGAACGATAGCTAGTAACGATCAAAAGGAAACGTCGAGTTATCCAAACAATTAGGTTTGGTTTGGTTTGTAAGGTTAACCATCTTATTAACAGCTAAAAGAACGTCCCACAATATGTGTAATGTATGCTTGTCCTGAAAGCGGTATGTTGGCGCATTTGCTTCATTGTGATAGCAAAGATCTGATGCCGATTTAAGATGGTTACCTCACTGAAATACCATGCCGAAAGCAGACAGCACAGAACTTTACACCGATCACACGGTATCCAAATAAAATACTGTAAGAGTGGACATTTTTGCAGTGAGGAAATGTTTGCGTTTTTTGTCGAGTAAATTCACGCAAAAATGTCCACACGCACATATGTATTGATATATTATTTAGATAAAAGATCAACTCGAAAATTTCCACAACGGAAAAACATTTAAGAGGCACATTACATGCTTTTCAACTCGCAAAACTTTACTTTCAACTTTTACAGTATACATTACATCTCCATGTAATTATGCTAGTATCAAAATGTCTATCATTGTGAGTGTAGCTTCAAGTGCAACATGTAGAGCAAACCGAAAAGAGGAAGTTGTCCCCTCGCGCCTGCGCATAGGCCATACCTTTATTACACGCGGTAACATTTTACGTTAGGGAGACGGACCTATTGCCATGCATGTGATCGACCATTTACAGTTGAACATGTTATGATTGAATGCCTTGAAAGATTCGTTTGATATTGAAGCGTGTTTTTCTTATTTTTACGACTGTTGGCCTGTTAATTTTTAGATTGTTTTCTTCATATTTGTGAATGACTAATGCCTAACGACTTACATTGTCGATTGGCCATAAAACATAACAAACAAAACAAAAACACACAAAAAATAGTTATGTATAACGGTAACAGTTGGTTTCATCAGAGAATTACTTTAATCCATGACGTCACCGATGTCATAGGATCCGCACAATTATAAAAAAAAACAAGAATTTTCGTCTACAACTGAAATTAATTTGGAAGGATCATGTTGCAGATCAAAAATCCGATAGACTTATCTTACTAAAATTATTAGAACTTACTACTTTCTTTCTCTCTACTATTTATCTTCTTTCTTATTCCGCATTGTCTCCCTAGGCACCCGTTCTCGTATGACTCTGGCTGTTGTGAGGACGTGTAATCCAAAACAAACAACATGCTGCACTGGTGTAAATAGTTGATGTGTATAAAGGTTCGCGTCACCTGACGAAGCATTGATCAGGTAACTCCAGTTATATATGGATATGTCGAACAGCTCAATTTGTTTTTACATCCTTTTACTCTCTTAGTTATTGATGGTGTATTTTTAGTTTCCTTGACATCCCAGAGATGCAGTTTGTAATAAAAATACCTCCATCGGAACAACTTTTGGCTTGATTTATGCACTACGTGACTTAAGTGGAATGAGCTTGGAACGCGTTTTCTGATGCTTAATAATGGATCTGGGACATTACAAGTCTGGTAATATCCATTAAGTAAGACGGATAAGACTTAATAGCACCACATTACATGTCCCATGACGGCGACGCCACATATTGCTGCTAAATACCAAAATTATAAAACGTTAAATAACATCACATGATATCGAAAAAATTCTGCCACATAATAGTGCCAAAAAACATAACACTGCTAGAAAATGCAACTCATTGTCGGTATAATTTGACCGGGTACTGTGCTTGGTGCATTCGGCTTGAGTGTTTTCGGAGACGACCCACTAACATTCGGCATCAGATCCGCGATATCGCAAGGAGGGAAATAAGCCAACATATCTCCCCCAGTACACATACATGCATACATTAGACGCACGATTATACATTTTTAAATGAACTTAGCTGTTATAAGGACGTAGAACCATATGAAACCAAATCAAATCATCTCAAAACCAATGACACCATCACATTAAACCTACAACTTGACACTATCATGCAACACATTAACACATACAAAGCACTTTACCTTCAACAAACTACTCAATAACACAACATAACAAAGTTGAATAACACAATCACAACGCTCCGTTTAGTAGAACAACCAGATAACACCGTCATTTCCTCACCACACTCGACTAGCACAATAACATAATATCACTTAACAAAACATTACACTGTCACATACAAACGTCGGATATCACCTAACCGCACATAGCTTCATAACGTTATTGAATAACGTCAGATATCACCATAACACTACTGCATATCCCACTACATGTCTTTGGAAGCGACTTATGTGGTCCCAACCCGACCCCCGCATAATCGATTGTTTTCTCCTGTCTTCTGCTAAAGAATTTAAAAACAAATGATCGGCTGCCCCATTAAAACACTTGGAATTTATTTTCATTTTCCTCACTGACCTACTCTTTCTTCCCGGTGGTGTATCTCTAGGCACCTGTCTTCATATGACCTTGACCATAGCCGTTGCGAGGACGTAAAATTCCTAATAAATTATTATTATTTTAGTATTGGATTCTTAACGGCCCATAAGCACAAAGTAGGTCACGAGGGCCAATCAAAGTAGATAAAACATGTGAAGGAAATGACATCAAACGAACGAAAAGGTAAAAGATAAAGGTTAACTTGAATAGTAAAAGTGGAGACGGTGTAAGGATCTTGTTAACTAGTTTTTTTTCAAATGCGTTAGATTTTAGATTTCTTTCAAGGGGTGTCCTGCTGAGTGTCTTCGGCAGTATGTTTCAATGAGGTAGCACTATAAAGTCGGCATCAGTTCCGCGCTATTACAAGGAGACAATCGCGAACATATCGCAGCCTCCCAAAACACACACTCATACACAACACGCATGCATCTTGCACACGGGGGAGGTCGTCCTTTAATGGCCAAAGCTGTTGATGGGACGTTGAACAATACTTAACCAAATCAAACAAAATGTATATTATGTAAATACACACAATAAACAAGTAATCAGTCGACACATCCGTGGAGTAATGACGAGTACTACTTGGAATTATATTGTACGTTTTGCTTTCTCTGCCATCAATTCCTATCAGCCGGTGCCTCCTTAGGAATCTTTAGTTAAGCTTTTATCAGATGGTGATGCCATTTATCATGCCAATCAAATTGCAGTAAGCTAACGCCTCAAATATTACCCTTGGCTTTACCCAAGACTTTGTGATCTTTGCCGTTTCAGAGACGCAAACACCAAACGACTAAACAACATGCTTAACACTTGAAAAGTATTTCCCAATGATGGTAACAAAACAGCGTTGAACATTCATTGGTGTTGTTTCAGTAGTTTAGTTGAACGTACATGTATACACAGCTGGTAAATGTTAATTCATATTTAGAAGAAACGAAAAAGTTGCAACTCACGTAACTGTTCTATAACTTAAGTATCTGACGGTTCAAGTAGCTATTGTAAAACGTGTGTTTAATTTGACAATTTCATAACTGATGACCTAGAAATAGTAAATATCATTGAAGGAACAAGAGAGTGCTAACAAATAATAAATACCAATAACGAATCACATGACGACTGTTCAATAACTCAAGTTTTATTGAGCAAAGAATTGTATTCTGCATGCTTTTTATAATTCAAAAATAAATTGATTTGGATAGCGCGATCTCGGCCAACTTCAAATACACTTGTCAAATGTTATTGCCAAATTGGATGGTTTGGGAATTTATTTTGTATTCAAAGCCAATTCTCACATCAATTCATTGGGAGGTTCAGTTATATCGTGTTATTTTGAAATTTATTTCCCTAGTGATTTATCGACTGTGAATATGAATATTTAAAATATAAACTACATTAATACGACATTCATAAATATAATTAAGTTCTGTCACGTAATTTACATTCCGCCATTTAATATCTCCAAGGATGATTAGCATTTGTTTTCATACAGAAATTTTATGGTCCACATTCGTTAATTTAACGAGCTCGGAGAGACTTGATTGTTTTTGACATTTCTTACCAAAGATGAAGATATAAATGTATCTTCATTTATAAATATGAACAGAACCATTTGGCATTTCGAAGACAAATACTTTTTTTTTAATTCCACTATCGCTCTTTGACAATTACTGTCTATACCAATACGATAAGTATTCCTTTGGTATATATTTACATACTAGAGAGAAATTATACCGATTTGGCAGTTTATATACAAAATTCAAGATTTCACCAAAGTAAGCATAAATCGGTCGTACAGTAGTTAAACAGTATACGGAGAATATCGCATTAGTGTTCCAAAAGGATAAGAGTCTGCATGGAAATTGCTATTGGAATATTTATAAAAGTAAAATTATATTTCTTAAAACCAGGTCCCTGCAGGTAGACGTAAGAATTGACCCCATTGCATGATCGTAAGAGGCGACTAAATTTTGGATCTTTTCTTTTTTGTTCTTTCTAAACAACTTTTTCCTTCTAATGTCTCCCTTGATTGACAATGCCTCACTTTTGGCCTTTAGTTGAGCGTTCGCCGATGTAAGGAAGGCTTTGGGTTCTGTCCCCTGGCCGAGACATACCAGAGTCTGCTGGGTGTCTTAGGCAGTATGTTTCAGTGAGGTAGCACTATAAAGTCGGCATCAGTTCCGCGCTATCACAAGGAGACAAAACACGAACATATCGCAGCCTTCCAAAACACACACGCATACACTACATGCATGCATTTTGCACACAGGGGAGACCGTCCTTAAATGGCCATAGCGCTTGATAGGACGTTAAACAATACCAAACAAAACAAAACCTGTGTTGGTGAGACGTTAGTAATATAACAACATGAGTACCGCGGGCGGAACAATATACGTCCGTCGAATGCCATATAGTGTGATACATACTTTTCTCAGCAGGTAAAGAGACCCTTTACCGTACTATTAACATTGACTTTTCCTGATGATGGATATTATTTTGAATAACTGTGAAAGAATGGTTTTATGATTGTTTGGTTTGGTTTGGTTTGGTTTAGTATTGTTTCACGTCCTATCAAAAGTTATGGTCATTACCTGCTGAGAAAACTTTGGTTTACTCGTTTAGAGTGTTGCACCCTCAAAACACGCGCATTTAAGGGCAATTTATAAGACACAGAGAGAGAATAATCAAATGATGATTTTCTGTTTGTTTGATGTCTAACGTCAGCCAGTGGCATGTGAGGACGAGTGCCTAGAAAGACACCGCCTGAATCAGAAGGAAGATAGAAAAGAAAGAAGTCAGGACAGATAGGAAACGAAACAATTCCCAAGTGTCGCAAGAGGGTTAACCAGCTGATTAATGTTGATCTCTTCCGTGTACCCTCCGTAGATGGCCCCTCATTTCTCGCCTTTTACTATACACATGTAGTGGTATACAGCAGATTTCTGCAATGTCCCCTAAATAGAAGACAAATAAGAAAACACTTCCGTTTAGGTTCAGCTTGTATAAGGTACTTTGGTGTTGCGTCAATACGGTAGGGGTTCCTCCTTTGGCCGACTTCCACACATTCTGTAACAACACCACCAGTTTCTAGGAGACAATTGGTTCTCACACCGTCCGTCCGAAGAATTTGCATATCCTCTATAATATTTCGTTGGTATGTTAGTACATTTTGGGGTGGCGAAATGCAATGTATAAAAATTGGTCAATATGACGTATGGGTTGACCTTTGCCCTCAACCTTTAAACAAATCGTCCCGGGAGTATCTTCTATACTCTTTCACCTGAGTAACCAAATTCATATTAAAATACATCTTGGAATGGCGTAGTGTCAGACACAAAAAGAAGGTCACTGTAACCTATATCCTCAGGCAGGTGTACAGCTCTGTAAATAAATAAATAATTACCAGGCGGATACTGGTACTTTATTTGCTTCGTTTTTAATTTGAGTTGAGGAATAATCAAGCGTAGAACAATGAATATTTCAATATGGTTTTATATATATATTCACAAATCCATATATATATATATTGGTAGATGTAACTGTCGGAGAGGATGGTGACCCCGAGAACAGATGCGTTCAGATACCAATACCTCCCTTGAACGCGTAAGACTAATTTGCCAGTAGAAAAACCATTTTACTGTGTGTTGTTAAATCATTCCAATGGTAAGATTGCATTTCTGTACCGTTCGTATCGATTTGGTCTGGTATTTTTCACAAACTTCACTATAACATATCCGGGGTGCCTGTGTTGATTTTCTGACGACTGGAGTTAATTATACAAAATACGATTTCCTTGTTTGTTTCACAGGTTTGAAAGGATAAATAGCAGACTGAAGTCTACTTAATGAGTGTACAAAAGAAAAAACTAGATGATGTATGTTTGGGTTCAAAGTCCCCCAAACGGCCAAGGTCAAATTAAGACAGGTACACAGGGAGACATCGTCGAAAATATTAGGTAGAAAAGGAAGAATAAGATGTAGATCCTGGGCATTGCAATGGAGGATTAGTTTTGTTTTATTTTATGTAACGTCCTATAAACATCATAGGTCATTTAAGGGCATGCCTCCATGTGTGTTATGTATGTGTGTATGTGTGTTGGAGACGGGCATGTTGGTGGACTTGCCTCCTTGTGATAGCGCGGATCTGCATTGGAGGAAGCAGAATAATATAGGTTACTTTGGCAGAAGGCGCGGACAGGAAAGTCGATTCTGAAAGGTTCCCACGTAGTCGCCTTTCACGATAACGTGAAAAGGAATAAAGCTTTCCCCGAACCTTCAAGGGGTTGACCAAACCAGTTCTTCTGATGCTAGTCTTTCTGGAATAGTTATCACAAAACATGTATATGTTACTTTCATATCCCAATATCAGATATCACGGTCAAAAAAAGAATATACAATGTCCGCATTGACTCTCCAGATCTCATACATACCGTCTGATATTGTTTTCTCAAAAAGAAGAGCACGCTTAATGTATTCGTCTTACGTCAAACAAGTATCTGAATTACATGTTCTGTTCGGTCTAATGCATTTAGATGTAATATGTGATTTAACAAATAGTGGTCACATCTCGCTTTTCATAGAGTAACAACAATCTCGCTTTTCATAGAATTATTACAGATTATCATAAACCAGCTGCATTTCAATAAGATACAGGCTGCGGAGCTGCGGGTAGTTGTAAATAAGACCGTTCATCAAATATCTGTTGAATTCGGTATTTTTACGGTTGCAAAAATACTCACCCAGTTTGTTTTAAAAAATAATCTTCTTTGTTTAAAAAATATATATCGTCAAATAAAAAGCATTTGGATTACTTGCAAACATTCAATGTTCCAACCTTGCCCATTCCGGCGAAAAGTTATCTGATTTTTATCCCTCGCTCAATTCAATATAGGACCACTGTAACCATTAAGCTTACAAACGTCACATGTAATACAAACAAATGGGATCTTGGTCATCACAGCGTTTATCCTCTGTAGGTTCAACCATTACGCGATAAGCGTTCCGGTGATCAGGTTGACACAACATGATCGTTTTCATGGCAAGACCTATCTAAATGTAAATTTTAAATGTTCATTCCGAATTGTTATGCGTCTGATCAAAATGTCTGAACAGCCTAGTTTCTGACACGATACCATCAATTTGGTTGATGAATCCTGACAGCTGTGACTTATTGCAGACATGGGAAAATGGTTCCTTTCTGATAATATCTGTCGCATAGCATTGATTGTTCCTTGATCTATCTACTATAGTTTGAACTCGTCGCAAGACACAAATCTTCATGAACTCAAATATTAAAAAATATTAATTTCTTTCAAAATTTCAACCAATATCTTAAAGGGGCTGGTCATATTTGCTAAAACGGCATACACATGTTTAAAATACCTTCTTATGAAATATACCGATTCAAATTTTGCCCAAATTCACTCCCTAAGAGTAAAAATTAAAATTATATCAAAGAAATCCTAAATCGTCACCTGACAGTCTAAAACTCTCAATTAACCCAGATCAGTGATGTAATTTTACCGCACGCGCGTCCCCAACAAGGCCAAATGTAAACATCACGGCAAAAGAAAAAGATGCATGCAAAAGTCATGACAGGCACGAGGTATCAATACCGTTATATATAACAACAACATATAGGTAGGAATACTACACTTGCATCATACATGACCCATTGAGTTAATAAATTATCTCAAAATATGAATTTGAACTTGTAACTTTCAAGTTTTTTCGAAATTTTCCTAAATATATCAACTCAAATATTTGTAAGTTCAGTAAACTGACAAAGCTTGAACTTCTACGCTTTAAACACCATTGATATATATGTCGTCCACATCTAAACAGCTCGGAGCTAGAAAATCTATATAATTGTAGTAGCTACACATCTGCAGTGATATAAAGTCTAGTTGAATTATGCAGTCAGCCGTGGGAGGAGAGGGGACGTTATGTCTGGTCAGGGCGGGGAATGGATCGTGTTTAAAAGTAGAGAGACGTGTAAATTGAGGGTTCGGGGGAGGTCGGCATTTCAACGAGGCAACTTTTTTGTTTGTAAGAAGTTTCGTTCCCGCAACGGTTAGGGTCGTATAAAGACGGGTGCGTTGGTTGACATCACCGGTAAGAAACTGACAAATACCCAAATATGATCTGGAATGTTGCAATGGGCGCAGCAGATAGTCCGGTTTCGTATTAATTTTTCTCTCTAAGCGGAAGACAAAGATAACAAAAATCAGATTCTGCAGGGTAAAGGGAACTATTGTGTAGTAGTAAACGGGTATAACGTGTCAAAATGGAAGTGAAAGGTGAAAGATGTAAGTCGCCATTGCCATTCAAGATACCTCCTGTATTGATGTGACGTTAAGCATGTAATAACACTTACTAGATCACTGTCAAGTGAGCATACGCCCGGCATGTGCCTGATCGACACCAAACCCGCCTCCCACAGTCTTGTATCAGTAACAGTAATCTTGACCTTGACAAGTTTTTAAACCGCTATTGCACATCGACCTATCAAAGTGTATCACCATAACAAATAACAAACTTAGACTTTTTGAACCCATGATTATGTGCGTATCACTACCCCTTCCCCGGTCTACTTTTAGTAACAGTGACCGTGTTGACCTTGAATATTTAAACCTTTATTGCACATCTGCATTTTTGCGTGAATCACCACGTCAAATTTCAGAAAGATTAGTCTTTCTGTTTTCTAAACAAAGTTTCGATGGATAGACAATATACAGGCGACCACCGTGATAACTAGCTATAGGGCACCCACATATCCGATGTGGAGCCCTAATAATGTCGATGGAGTAGGCAATGCCGTGTAAATGGAAGCTGCATTGTATCGTTACGCTAAAAGGTGTTCGTCGTATAAATGGAAAAAAAACGCTGTGTTAAAGGTTGGGGCGTTTTAATCGAGGAAGAGGCGTTGCTTATGTATGTCAATAAATAGGGCATTTTGTGAAAGAAAAGGTAGAAGCATTTAAGTGGAGAAAAACGTTATGTCAAAAGAGAAAAAGCATCGTACAAAAGGATGGGAGCGTTGTTCCTAAGGATGTGGGGACACAAGGTTAACGGGATGCTTTGTCCCTTGCGTTACCTTTACGTCCATTTGAAGTCATGTTTAATTTACTTTTTATTGGTCCTAATTACCCATTTCGTGTTGATACCCGTTAAGAATCCAATACCTAACTGATTTGCTACTTGCGTTTAGAAATGCGTCATAACAAAATATAACAAAGTATTGATGTGAACTAGTCAACCGACCGTTGTGTTTGCTTTTTCCATTGCATGAGTATATATTTAGTTGGAAGATGCAAGGAATTGTTGAGCCATGTTACTTCAATTCATCTCGTCTCTTTGCATGCTTGGTCAAATCTAGTATATATGCAGAATCTATCACAAAGCTATTATCTGCTCCGACTCTTTGTCAATACTACAAAGTATTAAAAACCGGAACTTTAACAAAATTCTCGTACAAAATACTGCCTTCCGTATTAACAGAAGTTTAGTTTTCTGTCAACTGATCTTGACTTGCATTGGGTTCCCAGCCGTGTCGGAATAAATGATACTGAAAAAAGTAGATAGATCTGCTAAGGCAGCACTTAACCTCAATAAGAATGATATTAAACTGCCTGATACTGATTTTAAACTTTCAATAGCTAATTTTATTAAAACGAATTGGCAAAATATATAGTCTGAAGAAAGAAACAATAAGTTATATTCAGTTCAACCTAATGTAGGTTCATGTGCAAAAGGTAGAACAAACCGCAGAGAGGAAGTTGTCCTCTCGCGACTGCGCATAGGCCATACCTTCATTACACATACATGTAGCTACATTTTGTATGGGGAAGACCAACCTTATTGCCATGCCTGTGATCAGCCATTTACAGTCAAACACTTTATGATCTCAAACAAATACGTGACAGATTTTATAATGTACCCTCTATGAAACGTTTATTCGATACAGTTTCTGTGCAATCAATCTATGATTATTTACATTCAATTAATCTCTATAATAGGATATGATATATTTTATATAAACAATTCGTTTCCTATTTATATATTTTGACATATTTAAACATTTCAACCTTTTGGTTCTTGTTTTTATGTATTCATTTTTTTGCGAATGTCTATTTTTACACTGTTGTTTGGCCCTAAATGACACAAATTGTCGATGGGCCGTAAAACAATACAAAATAAATAAATACTATCACTTGCAGTCACGTTGATATCGACGGTTAAAGGTACATAAACATGTTTTCAAGAACCAGCATCTCGTTCAAAATACCATTACGTGACGTATACGAGACATGCAAATATATTCCTGTATGAATGGATTAAAGTTAACAATGGGTGATTGATCTCCATTTGTCCGTCTGCGTCAATTCTTTATGATCTTTCGGGAAAATTCAGCATGGCCACATTTGCTACAATTGTACAAGACAAGCGATTTCTTGTGAGATATGTGTCATATGCCCTGTAGAGCTATCACTTCGAGTGTTACATGGTTCATGATGCTATTTGCAAAAACAAAAAAAAGGAAAACCATGGCGTCCATACACAATGAGTTCAGAATCGACAAGACAACAAATTAAACCAATTCTACCAGATGGTTTATTTCCCTATAGAAACAGGTGTTGATATCACTAAACAATGATACTGAAAACATACAATCATCTCGGTATTTCTTTTGGAAATCAATGTTGATATAACATTGTTATGACCTTTGTGAAAATTACATTCGTATCAGGTTTCCTACTCTGCAAATCAGACATTTGATCGTTCATTGTCTAATCTTCTACTGACAACCACTCCTGAATCCATCTTTTATTCTCTGTTTGATAGACAATCCGGCTTTATACGGTATCTCCTTCGAGAATACATCCTCGTCCAAAAATATATTGCGATAAAAACAGTGACAGTCTGAGGCAATAGATTAATATATTTTATTCATGAGTGGCGGCCATTTTGAATATCAAGAAATTATCAGAGGTATTAAAGATACATCAGCGTAATTTCTCATTTCGTCAGAATGTCTCTGAGAACCTGAACCCTTCAGCATCATCCTTATTGTACACGTACCGGATTTAACAGTGACTAGGCAACTATCGTATACTAACGATCAGCTTTATTTTACTAAAGACCAACTTGATTTTAAGTACAATGGTATATTCAAACAGTGAGAACTACTATCTTCTCAACTTGATATGACTTGCACGAAATGATGACAAATTCCATTTTTTACAAAATGTGCCTGTATCTAGATTTTACTCGAACGTTATTCCTGTTAACACTATCCTAAGGAACATTTGTACACCGATATTATTTTCTGTATTGATTAGCCGTTAAGCATGTTTTAATTAATTACTGACAAATCAGAACCGTCGTTGAGCCAGCAGCAAACATGACAGCGTCTGTTCAGAGAGGGTTACATTATGAGTGTTCATATATTTTATTGAACCTGTATCAGCATAGTCTCTTTTTTTTAAAGTGGGCGTGACATTTTCAAACATCGATTAACCACAGTAACAAACGGATGAAAAGTACATCTCATCAAATGGCTTAAAGGAAAGGACATAGGATTTCTCAGTGCACATGTTGCAGAAACAAATAAATGTTTTTTTTTAGTTTCTTAATTATATTTAATTTGAGTGGCAGAGCACATGTAAAATGTCATTTCTGGCTTTCACACGTGAATATGTTGGTAATAAACGGGTAGCTTGGAGATAAGTAATCGGAGTAAACAATATCGTGCCTCCGCTGGGGTTGGAAACCAGTAAACAAGAGACTATGTTTGGCTCGGTTTGTTATGTTTTAAGTCCCTGCAGACCTAAGATCATACATGTACCACAACAGAGCTCACGATGTTGGAGCGATTCAATTGTACTTTAAAATGGCATCACACTGGGAAAGCAACATCTGGCCATGGGTAACGTGAGAAATGCGATCCAGTCCCATTATTCTCTCACCGGGTCCTTATCATCACCCATGTAGATATAAACGTCAATCAGGAAGCAGTTAAATGTCGTTTGACAGGCCTTGGTTCATCTCAAATGAGTGTACTCTTTTAACACGCACCCTTTTCACCTTTCGTGCTTCCTTACAAACAAATAGTATGCCCATCCCCACGCAACCATAATGTGTGTGTTGGGGAGGGATTGGTTTGGTTTGGATTAATTTTGTTTAACGTCCTATTAACAGTTGGAGAGGGAGCATATAGTGTAATCTATTTCTGCCCCGTCGCATTCCGTCACGTGACAGTCTATTGTCATTAAAGTTTACACAAAAGCCAAGTATGTATTCGTATTTTACAGTCATAAGGTCAACGTCAAGGTTATCATTTCTCTTGGTAGGTCAAATATTGCTATTATGTCAACAGATTAATTATCATCTGTATATTTACTAAGAGTGCGTTCCTGTCATAGGTTTTTGTTCAGATATGTTGTAAGTTTAAGTTAATCGTTCTTAAACGGAGGGCTCAACTTTGACGTCCACTCAACACTGGTATCGATATTCCGTCTTATTTTTACATTCATTCCCATGTGTGTATTCGGTTTGTATTTCTATCGCACTTTCTACCGCACTTGCAAATGATTAAGTGGTCGACCTTGCCCTATCGCTTGTTTCAATGACAACATCAATGGCGTTTTTATGTCCATTACAAAGAATTGATTGAAAATTAATCCGTCAAGTACATCGAGCTAAATATCGGACAAGGATTACTGCCATTAGTATCTCAGGAAAAGATTGGTAATAAATATACAATTACGGCTAGACAAGATTGAACATAAACTTGGCATCACCTCTGGAAACTTTAGCATGATTTCATCATCAATTTTGATTATTTCGGAAACGATCGCCGGTCACTGGTTTCCTTTCTAATGCAAGTTCCGAGTAACCTGGGCACGTCCTGTAATTCCACTGTAAGTGGACTTTTGGGTATTGCACAATTGCTCATAAACCTCTTTCTAATTGTATTATAAACTCATTTACCGTTTTTCTCACAAGGACACAGCACTCGCATCAACCAAACAACCGAAATGGCGGGAATTGATCGTCTGCTTCAAGAGACATCGCAATTTGTTTAACAAATATTCCGATTTTTATTTGCCGATTCTATTCTTGGAGACTCCCCAAGGAAATCAGGCTATTCAGGCGGCCTTGAACATTTTACACTCTTCATCTGAACTGCATTGCTATTTCACTGCAATCTTGTGTATTGCTTAAGATCAACTTATAACTAACAATTATTGCCCTGGTATGAGGGTGAAATAAAAAAAAAAGTGTGTTACTCTCACCCAAAACGGCTCGCCGAGGACAATTGGGGATTCGACTTTTTAATGTGAATTAAAAAAAAAATCTGAAGCCATATCTAGAATCCCAGTATCTCACTTGGTCGTCACCAGGATCACAAAGGGAAATATGTCATTAGTTTGTTTGATATGAAGGTCGGTGGTTTTGATTATGTGCATTAGAGTGTCTTGTGGTTAGGTTGTCATTGCCCGTGTTCTCGCCGTGTGCATGTGCCATAATTTGGATTTTACCTCGATTTGCATTGCGGATGTTTTCGATGAAGTAGAAGAGGCTTGCCATTCCGGAACATCTGGTCTTGTTCCCATTGTGATTTATATATTCATATTTTACCCTAGTTAAATCGATTTTTAGTTCGAATTATGGTTTGTAGCCACTTTTGTATCTCATAATGTTCTTTTCACTTTGTAATGCCTGTCCTGACGCAATCTCGCTTTTGGCTACATTGTAGAACGTCCGTCCAAGTGATTAATGCAATGGGTTGTTCAAGGCCGGAACATATCAAAGTCCCTTATTATCATTGTTATCATGCCCTGCTAAACGTTCAGCATTTGCGGTAATCGCAACAAGTTGTTACTTTTTTTAAGTATACTGTGAAGGGGTGGATAATTATATTTGGTGCCTGCGTCATGATATTTCAGTGCAGAAGCACGGTAAAGTCGGCATCAGATTTTAAATGTTGAAACTGCATATTTTCCCTACATATTAGAGAAATAAATGTTACTCATTATCAACGAAGTCAGTTTGTCTCGTATATACGGATCTTTGGCATCTTTTGATTTAAACTTTTTTATTGCCCCAAATCTGAGCAGAGTTATATCAACTTATCAATATCTTTTCCTCTATTACAGTACATATTGATATTTGGCATCTTTTACATTTTAACTGGAAACGGAATTGTCTCGATTGACGAGGTTCTGATGTGTATGGTGATTGGTGCTACCTCACTGAAATACCACGCCGAAGGCACCCGACAGAGCATTTCGCCCCGTCACATTATACTGACAACGGGTGAACCAGTTTCCCTTAATGCTGAACGTTAGGCAGGGAATAATAACTACTGTTTGAAGGACTTTGATATGTCCCGGCCTGGGGAAATAACCAATTGCCTTCCTTACCTTTGCGAACGTTCAACATTTAAAACCAAAGGTAAGATATACTTCAATTAATCCTGATGGTAATTTTTACTTTATCAATTTACAGACTGTCTATTTGATTTGATTTCTTTTAATATGTTCGGCCATTTAGTGATCATAATGATCTTTTCTGTTTTTTCTAAGTAAGCTGTTAATAATGTAAATTGGCGATAATGTATCTCTTTACATAACTAAAGAATTCATTCAAGAACAACCTCATTAGAACACTGGGGAAAATTCGTCTTGAATATTTTTTTAGCTTAGTAATGTTGCGTGATTAATCTTTCGATAATTAGGGGATCAATGAATAAGTGTTAGTCGATGTCCCTCCAGAGTGCAAAGCGTCATCGATTACTGGGAAGGAAGGGGTTGTTAGCGCAGACTGCACTTCCTTGTGACAGGACTATTTGTATTAATTTCGGGTAACGTTGCGAAGTCACTTTCGATGAACGTGTGTGATAGTTTTCAATTAGTGTAATCTATCGGACTGTAGTATTCGATCTCTCCTGGCCGAAACTTGGAATTCTGATACCGATTGTACAAGGTAAGCGTCCTATCAACAGCTAGATACGTTGTGTATTCGTGCATGTGTGTATGTGTGCAGGAGACAGGGTATGCTATGCTGGTGTATTTGCCCCTTTTGTGGTGGCGCGGATCTGATGCCGACTTTTTAGTGCTATCTCACTGAAATACCATCCATAAGGTGTCCAGCATAGCATTCAACCAAACCGGTCACGTTATACTGACAGTCATGTCCCTAAATGCTGAATGTATAGACATATTTATTTTATATAGTTCACATGTTTGAAGATTATTCGCCAAATGTGTTAGTATGTTATCTGCTCACCCTGGGAAGTAGCACGAAAAACTATCTATTGAAATATAGACCTGCGTGGGAATTGAAATGAACTTATCTCCCTGAAAAACAAAAAAGTCGATAGCTGAAATATCAACGGTGTCATCTTAATATTCCCTCGTGATCAAAAGCATGTTTTCAATATATTTCACAGAGTACTTATGAATTGCAATAGGCATAACAGGTGGCGAATTTGATATATTCTGATGGAACATCACGACGTTTGTAGACCTAGCACATACATGAAGTGAATGATCCTTTCAACTCTAACTTGAAGTTCTTTAATTTTCAGAAGCGGATGCAAAATGTGCATGATTTAGGGATTAAAAATGTAACACATGTTCATCTAATTTAAATAATCTATATTTGGTATAATATCAATGTTTTACTTCCTTCACAAACAATGTACGTATTAAACGTGTAGCAACGTTTCAATACCGACTGGTTCCTTTGTCAAGCTATGACTGAGTGACCGATGCAAATAACAACAGGCATATTTTTATTTGTACCGAATGATGTCGTTTGGCCACTAACTACCATATTTGTCATTAGTCGCGCTTTTGTTTTTTCGTGCAAATTTAAGTACCCAGACTACCATGATTCCCCTATTAATACACGGTCAGCGTCCTCTTGTGGACTATACCAGACATTGGATTAATTGTCCAGACATTCCTTATCACAGACAAACACAACACATTGGGGGTTTTGTGCCATATAGTACGGAGTTCGTGTTTGTTTTGTTAATTATCTCCGAAACGAAACGTTGATGTGTCAACACTGCCAGACATCGCCTACTCCCTCAAGTCCCCAGATTAGCCGTGTAAGTGTCGCTCAACCTTCTGGGTCGGATGTCCGGGGCCTGGTCAACTTAACCGTTCGTTATATTGTCGTTCAATTTTCAAACAACAACGTAAACATTTTAATTTAATAATTGATAAAAGCTGAACAAGGAAATTAGAATAGCAGGACACTGGCAACTGATGAATTTTCTGTAAAATGGTTCTTTGACCATTAAGAGTATTAATGTTTTACAACACAGTGTTACATTACTACAACATATTAACTATTTCTTCAAATAATTTAACGATTGCTTTTTTGTTGCTGTTGACACCTAACAGCCCCTCGACACAGGGACATTTTGTCCCTAAACTCATCTTTTGCAAACGTTGATATAAGATTAAAACACAAGAGACACTTTATATGTATACAAGTACATATTTATTTCACGAACATTTTAATAACAATTCACATGAATTTGATTGATCATTAGAATTATCGACCGAATAATTTACCTGACGTGATGAAAAGGATACACTATTAATTATAACGACAAGAAAATAAATTTAAAACAAAAATAGAAAATATTAAAGAAGTGGAATCAGAACCTCGGTCTGAAATGTTTTTGTATCGGGTTGTATATTTAACCTAGGCTAAGTTGCCCAAGGCGCAGTATCTGCCTTATAACTCATGCCAATCACATGCATGTATATAACTTTGCCCAAGTTCTTTTTTTACCGATGTGATTTACCATTAGAGTCAAGAACACGTGCAGGTTCGGGGAGATAATTGGCCTGCAGTATCCCACTGCTTGTAGTACGAGTCAGCTAATGTGCAGTCTCTGGCAGAAATCGGGAGTTTTCTTTCGTGTTTTTTTACTACGTAAACATCGAAGAAACCATCATTGATCTGCTGCCCCATTGCAATACTTGTGTCTGGTTTGCTTTGTTTGTGTTTTACGTCCTTTTAACAGCTATGGTCATTGAAGGACGTGCAAAGTTTTGGTGATGGAGGAAAGCCGGAGTTTCCAGAGAAAAACTACCAACCTGCGGACAGTACCTTGCGACTGCCGCGCGTAGGTCTCGAACCCGCGACCCAGTGGTAGGGGCTAGACGCCTTAACCACTCGGCCACCGCGGCAATACTTGGGAGTTATATTTTCCTTTCCCTCTTTATTACTCCTTATTTTTGACGTTGTCTCACTATGCATCCGTCTTCATATATAACACTGGCTGTTGCAAGGACGTAAAGTCCAAAACAAAACATTCTGAGTCGAGAGGATCAGGATCCAGATTACAATAACATGATACGCATCGATTGTGTAAATGTCCCTTTAACCGATATATGACACGTTCTGTAAGAATTTTTCATAAACTCCATTGAATCTTTTATTAACAAATATTTGTTTATTAAATTTGAAAGGTACGGTAGTGTTTTGAATATTAGTTGAAATATAAACAAAGCTAGAGTTGATTTTGTTAGCGAGCGAGACATCCCTAGTACTTTAGGAACCTCCTCTAGAACCTCCATAATGAGAAGCTAAGCGGCCATTAACTACTTGGGCCGGTAGTTATGGTAACTGAGAGGTAATCATTATAGTTATGCTGCCATTAGTGTATTGGCATCTGTGTCCACTCTGCGGTCTAGTTTTCGTGTCAACTGGGGAATACACATTACTCGATATCGATATTGGAATATCATTGACACTTCCCTCCTCGTCTCCCAATCATATATTATCACGACAGTCATTTTTCCCCGACAGTTTATTTCTACCCCCGACATTCTGATGTTTTCTTCAACTGATTATTAAACATTCATTTTCACCTTCCTCCATACTTCAGGTTTCTATCCGTCCCTACCATACACTCCCCCTCGTCCTTATCTTCTTATTCCTCGCACAAGATTTCATACATTGGTCCATTACCGCTCGCCCTCCCTCTGTCCCTTCCTTACACTCATATCCCCACTCGCTCACTTACAATGCAATTGCAATCGATTTCTGCTTCGACGGAGTTCTCATAAAATTGACTAGTTCTCCGCGCGTTTCCCGCCATCACTTGATATTACCACCAAATCATCGCGACAATTTCACTGTGGTCGTCTGCAGGATTTGTCTTTCTGGACAAAACAAACGTACCGTTAACGGCAATTACGGGTTGCCCAAATCTCTCTTATATTGCCAAATAGGCAGACCTTCCCTTGAGTTTACAACCGTTTAAATGTTAGTAATAAAAGGGAAAATGTTATAAAAAGCTTCCAACCTTAGCCTGGTAATGTGATTTTGTTTGCAGGGAAATCGATTAATTGCAATTATCTAATTTAGATAAAGGGTGGCATGTGATCTTGCCTATTAAAGTACCGCCTCTGTGTCACGGAATGCTGGATATTATCAAACAGTCTGTGAACTGGCGAGTTTTAACGATCAGAAGACGGCGAATACATGTGGGTATGGTAGGGGTACAGACTAAACGATTGGCTAACTTGTATTTCTACATTTTGTCAAACGGACAGGCTGTAAAACGTGATAAAAAAATATTTGTTTTTAAATAGTAAAAAACATACATAGTCAAACTTCGATTTTTCTACCTTTTAGGGAACATCGGGAAAATATTTGAGACTTCGACACACGAATGTTGAACTTCGAACATATTTGAAATCTACATAAGATGGAA
Organism: Mizuhopecten yessoensis; assembly: GCF_002113885.1. Classification (NCBI taxonomy): domain Eukaryota; kingdom Metazoa; phylum Mollusca; class Bivalvia; order Pectinida; family Pectinidae; genus Mizuhopecten; species Mizuhopecten yessoensis. The sequence continues at coordinate 363,637 of NW_018408229.1, read as the reverse complement.
TGTGGTTGTTAAATGACAGAACACAAGGCAAAAGGTTTAATTTGAAATCTACAAGTATTGAATTAAATGTAGTTAGAAAATTAAATTTGATGTATTTGTTCATTGTACTTTGCATGTTTTAGTGTTAACATTCCAATGTTCTTTTTTTCACTTCGGTTTGTTAGTTGCAAGTTTTAACGTTTTCCTAACAATCGGGCCTTGATTGTAGTTCGGAACAGCGAGAATTGCGACTTATAAAAGTTCGATTTATATATGGAACGGCAGTAGAGTTATGCAAGACAAAAAATCCAGACTTTGTAGTAAGTTCGACACTTCGAATCTTCGAAGTTCGATTAGAAGAAGTTTGACTGAATCTATATGGACGGTGACTTGGTTCGAAAAGTTCATTCTTACTTTATCCAATGGAATATTTAATATAAAAAAGGTATATTAGGAAATTGTTTTGGATCACTACATGTGTCCGTGAAATGATCAAAAGTAAATGCAGTGTTGCAAGTGATCTGCACCTTTTAGCAAGAGCAAACGTATATCATATACTACAACTGTTGATTCGGGCAAACTTCCCTATGGTGTCTAAGGTAATGAAAACGTTTACTTCTGAAAAGTCGGACACTCGTTTTTGTATTAGTACACTTCGACCTTTGTTTATAGATGACGTCATACCTGTCTTGTTACCAGTTGTATCAAGATGTTACCAGGGGGGAAAGTTGCAGTTATTGTGTTGAAAAGTGCTTTGTCATAAATGTTACTTCAAACAAGAAACTGATTTATTTTTTATTTTACAGGTGCAGGATGCAGGGACAATGATCTTCCGCTAGATGGCAGCACTTAAGAATGCCAATGACGTTACCACTGGACCTCCAGACGCAGATCGATCCCGGTGAAGTGACGTCATTGTTTTTCGTGAGCTCCTTAAATGAGCACATTATAACGTCATTATTTTCTGGCTATAATTTGCTCAGAATGACGTCATGTTTTTGTCCACATTATATAACCATACATAATTGTATTTACTTTTTTTTTTCTTTCTGTACTTCGCAATCGTTAAAGTTATGTTTTCAATATTTCACCACGTTCAAAACAGCAAAAACATCAATATGAAAATAAAATCTAATCTTAGAAGGTAGCCTAAAACGCTGCTTTGACAGACAAATTCTCATTATCTCTTTCGGTTTTCAATCAATTACAGAATTATCTAGCTAAAGGCTATTTTGTGAGAGCGAAAACGATCTTTTCCAGGAAGTTGTGAACGTTAATCACGCGTATTTGAATTTCTATTTTGATGTTAAGTACTCATGTTTGTGTAGATCAGCTTGGGGACATTGAATGAAACGTGGTTTATTTATTCAGAATTGTTATTAGTGTTATCAGTGCATCTATCAAATTTGATGTCAATTCTTTGACAAAGTTCATTTTTGAGCCCTTATAGGAACCAACTGTATGATAGCGGTAGATGTGCCTGATGGCAAAAGTTCGTATTACAATTTGTAAATATTTTTACAACATAGTTATTGGTATGGAACTCTATTGGAAAGGATTTTTGATATTACCATTGGCTAACTATGCCCTTCATCGTTTGTTCTTGATGTGATTTTAATGTTATGCATGACGTCACCAGGACACTTACAAACCTACATATCGCGAACATGTTAGTGATGACATCATACGGCTATACGGTAGACAAACGTTCCAAAAGTACCGCGTAGTGATACTCATGAACCGTATTGAATTTAGCTGAGTGGTCAAAATCATTCAAATCAATACATTTCAAAATTAAAAAGAATCAACTAGCACGAAACAGAAATAAAACGATAAGAATTAATTTCGATTCGTTGGTGTCGTTACTTGTTATCAAGATATTTATCTTAACATTAACCTTTAAATTGTAACATTTGACATTTACATTACGGCTGTGTTGCGTTTTCTTAATTATAAAATTAAGTAAAATACAATAGATTGAATAATGTTTACCGTCGTTGCTAATGTTTCCGTTTCCTTTCGGAATAAATTTAATATTGATATTAATGAATTCTTAATTAACCGTGACCTTTGTTATTTGACCTTTCACTCACAGACTGTCAGAGGATCCTGCAGCATTTACCTCAGATACAGTCGGATTTGTTTGACAACGAAAACGACGCGTCACTACTCAGGAAGTTCCTCCGCAGGAAAGACCTTCAGCTCACCATGAAGGTAATTACTCAATTAATATTAATGATTGTTTGTGGGAGTTAATCTTTCCACTTATCTTTTCATATATTTAGGTTTTCTCTCTGCAAGCCTTTTTGTCGAGAGACGGTCACGTGCAATTCCGGTTTTCTTTTTAATATACTGTGTGAAATCAACTCGACTAATGGTCGGAAGATGTCATGACTATTTTTGTTAGTGAATAATGTTCTGGATTAGAGAGGTGCGATCTGTGCGGAGCATATTTTTCATTCCTATGACTAAATGCTTGCATTGTTGTTAGTCATTCAGAGCAAAACAATTAGTTAAGTATAGACTTTCATCAAAATAACTTTTTTTTTTTAAACAGAAAAATAAATAGGTGAATCGGTGTAAAAGATGCAAAAAATGCATCCATAGCCCACAGGTTGGTTAAAGTAATTGAGTGTAAATAATTTGACTCCTTACTCTTTACTTTAAACGATTAAGAATTATTTTCGATATTATGCTATAACGCATCGCCCCCACGAGGGCGCTGTATTTATACCACTGTGAATTTCCATGGCTAATGGACCCTCATGTTGTTCTTTTTTGCTAGACTGTATTGTAAAACTATGCTAATAATTACTGCTCCCTCCATACACATGTCGCCCCTCAGTCCTAACAGCCTACTCCCCTAGTTGCATTCGCTTCAGGGATGATCCATGCCAAGTAGCAAATACTCTTTAGCCGCTAAGAATTAAAAGTCTTAAAAAAAATTGATGAACGCCGCACCATGGAAAAGACTCACCTGCCCTTTTTAGCCATGTCATTTACAGTAGTGTAAAAAAGATTTGACCTCATTTATGTTGAACCCCCAATTGAAAGCGATACCCAGCCCTACTTAATTCCACATTCAGTCAAAGTACATTACAAGTTGGCGGCCTTGAGCGAGATGGTTTATTCTACATGCCGTGCATATATACATTTTTATATATATATCGTGCGCGATCAGTTCGCGCGCATTACGTAATACCATACTTATCAAGTCGAATTCTGTATAAACCAAAGCGTTATGCTGTTCATATCTCATTTACTGTTGGCACGTGATCAAATCGTCGTAATCACTTCCGGAGTTGTACACGCAATCTACAGCTAAAATTCCCCTGTAATCTGTTTACAAGGGCAGGCAGAGTCGCGGTGTCTGAGGCTCTGAACCAGGGAATACCTGTCAGAGCCGGCAATGATAAACACTTCCACGTGAAATAAAAATCCAATGAACGCCAGATGTTTGATACAGTAGAACGTGTATACCCTTGAAATTTAATTTTATAATGTAGTAAAACATCATTAGTTCGTACAAATTACAGATCATTGAACCTTTCTAATCTGGACACCCTAAATTATGGTACATGCTAGTTCCGACACATGCTTTCGTGTCGTTGATTACCTCAATAATCGGGGCAGTTGAGTCGGAAGTACAAATTCTTTTATTTCTAAAAAGCAAAAAATAATAATGATAATTACGAATTGATTAACGAGAAATTACCAATAAAATATAATTAAAACCGATTTGAATCATCTTTACCTGCATTATCGAGAATCCCGGTCAGTCAAAAATAAAATATGCAAATATAATAAAGCTTAACATGGGAATATTTATGTGGTTTATTAAAAATAATCGGAAATATAATATACGAAAAAATTAATAGATCACGACATGATATGCGACCTATTTACATACATGTAACTTTCCTGGCACGTAAAAAACACAAACCAAACCCTCCAAATAGATATGGTGTTTGTCGGATATATATATATATATTAATTTACTTATTTAACATTTACCATACAGATCAACATATAATCGAAGACGAGATAAATTAAGAGTTAAGAGAAATCATCGCTGATCATACTATTTCCCCACCAAGTCATTTTCTTTTAACGCCCAATTCTCCATTTTGATCTCCCATTTTTTCCCACAAAGACGCCGCCACCTCAGACACTTAATTATATTTGATGTCATTACTCAGACTTGCCACCTCATGTCGGGTTAAGACCCCCAATTCCGCATTCCTCGAGTGACTCATTATTGCGAGAATTGGCAGTAACACGGGGAAACAACAAACCATGAGGTTCGACAGCAATATTACAATTCTGTATGAGACCTAAGATCGTAATTCCATTAATATTAGTTACCATGGAAACCCACGACCCAGCTAGGCTTTGCATTGTGACAGCTTCACAAAGGTTCCTTAGAAAATTATGATCGCGTAGGGGTTAGGGAACAGACATATTGGCTATCAGCTTCGTCATCTGCATTGGGAGTATTTTTTGAGTTGTGATATAGGATATCTCGCTGTGTTTCTATCGTTGACGTGGATTTTAGCTGTGTTGTGATATATGAATCAAGATGAAGCGTGATATACGTTGACATATTTATGAAGGTTTGTTTATAACATTTTTTCATTTGTTTTTATGTAGTCTTTATTTAGTGATTGCTTGTTGAGACGTGAAAGGCATTGTCAGCCCACCTTGCTCTCTGTAATATGCTGAATATTTATATTTCTAGACATTTTCGTAGGATTGGTCATTATGTATTGTATGCAGGATATTATATCATAACGAATGGTATGTTGATGTTTGGTATTCTATGAAAACATGTACTGTGTCGTTTTAATCAGAAAAACGCATTTTTAGTACACATTGCACTAGTCATCGAAACGTGACATATCGCATTTCATTGGTTGTGCTATATAAATCTACATAAAAGGTTTATACTTATATCATCGCTGTAGAAATATATTAGAACGTAGAGTGAAGGTGTCGATCTATTTATGTACCTACGCATACGTATTGAAAATATATTTGTATGAATTATTGCAAATGACGTTACGTCCTTAAATTACCTTAGCTGTTGAACCAAACCAAACAAACGATGTTGAACCCTTTTAAACAAACAAACAAACCTGTAAAATCAGGACACTCGCGAAAGGCATTTTTCTGAGGCAGACTGTATATTATATAGTTTATGTAGAAGGAAAGCGTTGTAGTCATAGTTAAATAATTACAATATCACTTACGTACGAAATTGACAAATCAACAGCTATACTGTATACATCTACTGACCATATCTTGTAAGACCACCCAGGACCTTCGTAGTATATGTCAAAACTTTGTCGATATTCTGAAATTGTTTGTTTTTTATTTACACAGGAGGCATTAATGGAGAGTTCGTAAATTATTTTATATTGGAAACTAACCAACATTTCAATCCTTGCACATATTGAAACATTGGCAAAAACCTGTCCAAACCACATGAAAGATGGTTTAAAGATACCAGTTCGTTAACATCTCACAAAAATGGAAAACTCGTTGTTTCTGAATCCATGAAAAATAAGATTGACATTTAAGGTCTGCTTTTAATTGTTCAAAATACAATCAGTCTATACAGAATATACTGAAAATAATACTGAGTATTTTGATTTTGATTTAAAGGATTTTGTGTCATTGTGACAGCTACGGTATAGTCAAGTAAAAATGGTACACACGAATGACGATTTAGTTGTCACTAAAAAGTGCCATCTTACTGAAATGCGATATTTTAATTACTGTACGGATTGTTACATTCAGTACAGACGAGAGATAAGGTAATCACAAGGCTGTTGATTAGTATGTTTTCCATCGATTGACGGTTGAAACAAATATTTTATTCTTTGCTATTTTTGTATGGTAACACCAAAACCTCGAGCTAAGTGAGGGAATCTATACGGGCAGATCTGTCTATGGTAACATCAATAGATCGATAATTGAGGGAATCTATACGTGCAGATCTTTGTATTGTCACACCAATAGACCGCGCTAGGTGAGGAAATCTATACGTGCAGATCTTTGTATTGTCACAACAGTAGATCGCGCTAGGTTAGGGAATCTATACGTGCAGATCTTTGTATTGTAACACCAATAGATCGCGCTAGGTGAGGGAATCTATACGCGCAGATCTTTGTATTGTCACATCAATAGATTGCGCTAGAGGTGAGGGAATCTATACGTGCAGATCTTTGTATTGTCACACAAATAGATCGCGCTAGGTGAGGGAATCTATACGTGCTGATCTTTGCATTGTCAAACCAATAGATTGCGATAGGGGTGAGGGAATCTATACGTGCAGATCTTTGTATTGTCACACCAATATATCGCGCTAGGTGAGGGAATCTATACGTGCAGATCTTTGTATTGTCACACAAATAGATCGCGCTAGGTGAGGGAATCTATACGTGCTGATCTTTGCATTGTCAAACCAATAGATTGCGATAGGGGTGAGGGAATCTATACGTGCAGATATTTGTATTGTCACACCAATAGATCGCGCTAGGTTAGGGAATCTATACGTGCAGATCTTTGTATTGTCAAACCAATAGATTGCGATAGGGGTGAGGGAATCTATACGTGCAGATCTTTGTATTGTAACACCAATAGATCGCGCTAGGTGAGGGAATATATACGTGCAGATCTTTGTATGGTAACACCAATAGATCGCGCTAGGTGAGGGAATCTATACGCGCAGATCTTTGTATTGTCACACCAATAGATCGCGCTCGGTGAGGGAATCTATACGTGCAGATCTTTGTATTGTCAAACCAATAGATTGCGATAGGGGTGAGGGAATCTATACGTGCAGATATTTGTATTGTCACACCAATAGATCGCGCTAGGTTAGGTAATCTTTACGTGCAGATCTTTGTATTGTCACACCAATAGACCGCGCTAGGTGAGGAAATCTATACGTGCAGATCTTTGTATTGTCACATCAATAGATCGCGCTAGGTGAGGGAATATATACGTGCAGATCTTTGTATTGTCACACCAATATATCGCGCTAGGTGAGGGAATCTATACGTGCAGATCTTTGCATTATCAAACCAATAGATTGCGATAGGGGTGAGGGAATCTATACGTGCAGATCTTTGTATTGTAACACCAATAGATCGCGCTAGGTGAGGGAATATATACGTGCAGATCTTTGTATTGTCACACCAATAGACCGCGCTAGGTGAGGAAATCTATACGTGCAGATCTTTGTATTGTCACACCAAGCGATCGCGCTAGGTTAGGGAATCTATACGTGCAGATCTTTGTATTGTCACACAAATAGATCGCGCTAGGTGAGGGAATCTATACGTGCAGATCTTTGCATTGTCAAACCAATAGATCGCGCTAGGTTAAGGAATCTATACGTGCAGATCTTTGTATTGTCACACCAATAGATCGCGCTAGGTGAGGGAATCTATACGTGCAGATCTTTGCATTGTCAAACCAATAGATTGCGATAGGGGTGAGGGAATCTATACGTGCAGATCTTTGTATTGTCACACCAATAGATTGCGCTAGAGGTGAGGGAATCTATACGTGCAGATATTTCTATGCTAACACCAATAGATTGCGATAGATGGGGGAATATATACGTGCAGATCTTTGTATTGTCACACCAATAGATCGCGCTAGGTGAGGAAATCTATACGTGCAGATCTTTGTATGGTAACACGAATAGATCGCGCTAGATGGGGAAATCTAAATGTGCAGATCTTTGTATGGTAACAATAGTGCGCGCTAGGTGAGGGAATATATACGTGCAGATCTTTGTATGGTAACAACAATAGTGCGCGCTAGGTGAGGGAATCTATACGTGCAGCTCTTTGTATTGTCAAACCAATAGACCGCGCTAGGTTAGGGAATCTATACGTGCAGATCTTTGTATTGTCACACCAATAGATTGCGCTAGATGGGGGAATCTATACGTGCAGATCTTTGTATTGTCACACCAATAGATCGCGCTAGGTGGGGGAATATATACGTGCAGATCTTTGTATTGTCACACCAATAGACCGCGCTAGGTGAGGGAATCTATACGTGCAGCTCTTTGTATTGTCAAACCAATAGACCGCGCTAGGTTAGGGAATCTATACGTGCAGATCTTTGTATTGTCAAACCAATAGATCGCGCTCGGTTAGGGAATCTATACGTGCAGATCTTTGTATTGTCAAACCAATAGATCGCGCTCGGTTAGGGAATCTATACGTGCAGATCTTTGTATTGTCAAACCAATAGATCGCGCTCGGTTAGGGAATCTATACGTGCAGATCTTTGTATTGTCAAACCAATAGATCGCGCTCGGTTAGGGAATCTATACGTGCAGATCTTTGTATTGTCACACCAATAGATCGCGCTAGGTGAGGGAATATATACGTGCAGATCTTTGTATTGTCACACCAATAGATTGCGCTAGATGGGGGAATCTATACGTGCAGATCTTTGTATTGTCACACCAATAGATCGCGCTAGGTGAGGGAATCTATACGTGCAGATCTTTGGGTTATTGCCTGTACGTGTCACCGAGGCGATAGACGTTACGTCTATACTCGCATATCTTGGTTTCCGAAATGTATTTCTATTGTTTTACAGCCCATCGACAATGCAAGTAATTTAGGGCCAAACAACCGTGTTAAAAGAGACATTCACAAAAAACTGGATACATGAAACAAGAAAAATAAAGGTTAAAAGGTGTACAAAAGGTGAACGAATTGGTTGTAAAATATATAAAGTTTTATTATATAGATCAACTGAGTGAAAATAATTAAACATTGGTTGAGCAGAAACTGTATCAAATAAACTTTTCATAGACCATGAATTACAGAATCTGTAACTATGGGTGACGTATGTATGGTTCTATGCGCAGTCGCGAGAGGGCAACTTCCTTTATGTGGTCTGCTCTACTGAATGTTTCAGTGTAAATGATGAAGATTAATGTTTATTGGAAATTTAGTCTATTCCAATGTAAGTAGACATCAAACAGCATCTATGTCGTCTGGGAATATACGAACGCATTTGTGATATATCGGATTGGATAATATAGTCGAACACACGTGTTTAATGTTGACATAAATAATTTAGTTTCGTGAATACTTCCTGGTGCGTTAGATAGTGTATAGCTTCGAATAACAAAGTCTCTATAAACAATTAAATGCTAAATGTCAAACAACGTTGACCTGCTCCCGTGAGCTTAGTTTCAAAATTGCCCCGTACCGATTCTCCTCGCCAATATATAATGTGAACCGTACAATTTTATATACAAAATGGGCTGAACCGGGGCATTTTAAAACGAAACAGATTGTAGTTTAAGTACATCTGGTGTACAAAGGGAGTTCGATAGTCTGACATGTTGATTACCGTTAGTCTAAACATTGTTATTTCTAGGTAAGGCGATATCCGCTATTCCAGACATTGTGGTTTCCAATTGTAGCACACATTTTTCATTGTCACGATTTGTTTGGGGTTTAACGTCCTTGAATCAGCCAGGGTCATATGAGGACGAGTGCCTGAGGAGACACCACCTGAAACAGAAAGTAAATACAAAGATATAAAAGAAAAGAAAAGATAAAGATCCCAAGTGTTGTAATTGGGGCATCATATCAATTTTGATCTTTTCAGTGTCGCCTTAGTAGAAAACACAAAAAAAACGATTATACACGGGCTACACACATTAGTCGCCTCAAACTATCATGCAGTAAAATACAGCAGGCCTATTCTTTCCCTAAAATTGCACGGTTTCCTTTGTAATGAATCTTAAATTTTCAGTGAAGGTAATTAAGTTCAAGCGCGTTTATGGAGGAAACCAAAATTAATATACAGCCTTATTGCAACACTTGCGATCTTTTTCCTTTTCAATTGGCATGGTATTCTAGTGCGATAGCACTATAAAGTCGCTTTCAGATCCGTGCGATCACAAGAAGGCATACAGCACGTATACACATACACACAACATACATGGAGGCACGTCCTTAAATGGCCTAAGCTGTTTGGACGTTACTAAATGGACTCTCTTTCCGGAGTTGTCTCCCTTGACACTGGCTATTGCAAAGACGTTAAACCCAAATCGAGAATAGTCTGATAAAAAAAATGTTTAGACTAGAGAAATTCCGGATAGGCGAGATTCTGTTATACTTGTATGTACTTGAGATACTTAGTATATGAGAAAAACACGTTTATTCTAAATGTCAGGGGTTAATACGGGTAATTTGATACTAATTGTCCCCCTTTTCCTTTGCGAGTCGTACATTATACGTGCAGTTTTAACATTTTATACTCCGATCCTGACAGACATTAGACATTAATTATCCCAATTACTAACATCACTGACATCCTGTCATATCATCTTTCTTCACTGAACTTTTTCATCAACTTAATTAAACATTGAACAGACAGCCCAGAAATGTCGCTGCACAGAATTTTATTTCATATTTGCTGAGGGATGGTCGATACATTTTTTCAAAATGGTATTGTGATATATTTTTGCTTTATATTTGAAGAGGTAAGGACATTTGTTTTGCGACATTATATTTCGATGGAGCTTTCCTTAATACCATTTTAGAGACGAGGATAGGTTTTCAATTGACATTTCGTGAAAATTGTTCCAAACACTAATCTAGTATGTACTTAATAATACAACAATATTATGTATGAGTCTATGGATGTTCGTATACACAGTTAGTTAATTAACTTGTTTACTTTTCTACAAATGAATAAGGGGATTTACATTATGACTCAGCTGTTAATTAATTATTATGATTTAACTAATGTTGCAGATGTATAAGCGGCTTTGCATTATGAGCCACCGGCGCATGCGCCCTGTGACCCGCTCATCGGTTGCATTAGCAGCAAATGTAAGTCTTTAAATTTATTTTATTAATATACAAATGGGTGTTATGAAATAGACATGTATTATAGTATGAATGTCTGAATTAACTTTTTGTCTATTTCTTCAGTGTGCAATGCTCTCTTAATGGGGTCTCCTTGAATTGTTTGGAAGCATAGGCAACTTAACACTATTGGCAATGACGTCATGATTAAAGATGAATAAACACTTGAATAGGTTTAGAGGTACTCGAATAAGTTTAATGTTTAACAACCTATCAACATGTCATTTTTATTTATTTTTTAATACACGAAATAAATAAATATCATTGCGAGTAAACTTACGGTAGCCGTAGTAAAAATGTTTTCTTGAAAAAAAACACAAAAAAAAACCAACAACATGGAAGCTGTTAGTTATGCTACAAGGCATTCCTGAAAATGCGTGAAAGGTACCCCTACTTACAACAACTATAACTACTCATTGAAACTTGTTTTTTTTCTACATGAATATATTTTTATAAATAATTTCTGAAAAGTGGGATCCTTCAGACTGTTATCGTGACGTGTTGAGTGAATGTCAGCAGACCTTGTCTCAAGTTGATACCATTCTCTGTACCCTTTTGTAGACATTCTGTGACGTGAGAAAGGGTTCAGAAAAGGAAGCACGTGCCACAAGAGAGCTGTTACAGATTTTATCCATGCCGCATGTCCAGGTAATATCAATATTAGTTATCTCCCCTGTTTCGAGCTAATTCTGGGTATATTATATTGGTGCCGGGTGTGTCATACGTTTATCCTTCCAAGTTTCCTGTTTGAAACCATATTTTGTACGGAAGCTTATAATGAGAACGCGCTATGTTGCTTCCCGGTATGGTTAAACCCCGTCTGTTATTTGTTGTTTTACCTCGTTTTCAAAGTGTGTACATACAAACATTGTACTTGATGTCAAGAGAAGAAGAATATTTGCATTATATACGTGAACTGATCATATCTGGCATACATGTTTCGTGCTAGATCAATATGAAAACAGCTTGAAGCCGAGTTCTAGATATTTAAAATCATATTCTTAGGTTTCAGATTTCTTTGTCGATGTGAAACAGAAATCATCGATTTTTTTGTCGTCCATGTTGACTACTCTGTTTCAAAATTCATTCAGCAATCTCATTATGCTTAGGTCATCTGAGTGTGACCTCGAATCATAAAAGTCGTGCAGTGCGGGACCAGGTGCAGACTTGACAGAAACGTTCAGCTTCCACAAAACTGAGCATATGCGTTTAATTATCATTATATTTAAATGTTTACAGACGTTTACCATTTTTATGATCAGTGTGAAAAGTGTGAGTTTGTCAACGGCTGAACTTGCATTTAAGTGATTGCCACGTAAACGCTGGTACCTTACAAGAAAATTGCATTTTAATGTTTAATTTTGTTATTTTCCTGACTTTGAAAGTGAAAAAGTCGAAAACCGTAATATAACATAGAGTATGTTGAAAAAGGGATCACGATTGTTTAAATCTTTATTTTATTCATAACATCCCCATCATAAGCGCATGATTGCACACATGTGGAGATATACGCCATGTGACATAGGGCCAGTAATAAGTAGAATAAATAATTCAAGATGTCCGACTGAAATACTGAGATACTATTAAAAGGGCCAAGACTTCACCATTCACTCAAAGCTAACGACTTCATTCTAAGACAAATTAAGCAATTCAATATTAAACAACAAATTAAAATAAAAAATAAATAAAGCAAAAATTAATAATCTAGAGATATTTCATATTTAAAAACCATTCATGAGCTGGAACAATTATTGCACTCATGAAAAATAACACCCTGTAAAATAGCTTTGTTTTGCACAATAGGAATTGTTTATCAATACATTTAAGAAAAAAGGGGATTCTTTTAATTTCACAATAGCTTCATGCACTGAAAACTGAAAAACGAACGTCAAAATCCGTTGTTGCGATGGTTATCAATCAATGTCAATTCGGGTGTTGCAGCAAAGTTAACTTAAGGGCAACTTCACATTAATCCAGTTTGATTTCATATACAGTTCCTAACTGAAATATGAAATTCGATCAACACAGTAAATTAAATTAATTCAAAACGATCTCTCCTTTACTTTTGATTTTATATCATCAAAGAAATTCTCCATGGAATTGTTATAAAACCTAAAAATCAATCACAATCTGGCTTATTCTCAGACACACTGGAACCTAGATTTCATACCACACATAAATAATGTTCATTTCAGTACAATATATTCCCCACGTCAAAATGGTTGTACTTCAAGCTTCAATTGTTGCACTTTGCAAATACTTTGTACAGACTGTTCGTCTCTATTTGAATTAAAAGTCGATATAACATGTAAAAGAAGCGTACTGTTCGCAGGGATTGGATGTCAGAAACTGACAAAAGGATTATTTATTAGTATGTATAATGGGAAATATAACGCTTATCAAACCAGTCTTTAACGTATATCGATTTTACTTTAATACATATATCTTTGCATGAACTTCTTGCGTAAAACAACATTTATGCTAAAATAACAAATAGTCCGTGCAGAACCTCGTTATCGGAAATTACATCAACTCTTATAAAATGAAACGGATAAACCGGATTTAGACATGTTACACGTTACATAGTTGAATTACGGAAGGTCGTAAAAAATGGAATACCTAGACCGGACAACTACGAAAATACAACAAAGTCATACATGGTCACGTGATAGAAAATGAATAAACGGTAGGTCTGCCAAGAGATTTAACTGATTTTAAAATTCAATTACTAGATGTGATTTTTGTGACTGAATGCGCTGAATTCAAGAGGCAATTCTTGTTTCGCATCAACAACATTTAATTACTACCAACCTACCGTACATAATCGGATGTTTCCCTGTGCGTTTCTTCTAAGGCAACATTACGGAAACTAAAATGTATTTGCTACGTTGTTTAGCGGTATTGATTTCAGAGTCTTATTAACAGCTAGGGTCAGTTAAGGATGTGTCATCATGTGTGCATAATATGCATGCATGTGTGTATGTCTGCTGGATGCGGTATTTTGTGTATTTGCCTCCTTGCGATTGCACAGACCAGACGCCGACTTTTATATATATTTTACTGAAATACAATGCCGAAGGAACCGAACACAGTATTCTATCAGGTCACATGATACTGACAACGGGTAAACCTGTTGCTGTGATTACCCTGAAAGCTGAGCGTTTAGCAAGGAATTATAACTATCATATCTTAAAGACTTTGGCATGTCCTGGCTTTTCGACAGAAGCTATAGACATCTTTCAAATTTGGGCGAACATCCAGCACTTAAGGACAAGAGTTGAAAATTCCACCGGAAGATTCTATTAAAGTAAAAAAATAATGTACCAAATAGGGAAAAATAACTATCGTGTGTAAGGACCTGATTATGTTCCAATCTGGGAAAACAACCCATGTTTATGGCAAAACTGTAGGAAATGTTATGTTTTACTGTTGGGTATCGCATCTATTATGGAACAGTATCGGAGAATAGTAGAGTGACTCTTTAGCAATACCTTGTTATGCTATAAAAAAATAATAAAAAAATTGGAACATGTTCCCCGTTTGTGCTTGTTACAAAATAGAAATGAAACATTTATATTAGGGTGTTACGTTAATCTTTGTAAACAAATAATGTTGGTCATTCGATATTGTCACAAAAATAGGATAGAATTGGTAACCCATTAGTTTTTCATCATTTTTATTAAAAAGGGCCGGTTTCCAAAACGGCCCCTTCTCTGATTCAAATTTCCTGTTGGTGGTGCATTGCCCATACCGTTGTGGTCACAAATCTATAAAGTATAAAGATTTAGGTCACTTGTTTTTTTTTTATGGCTCCTCAAAGTTGTACCTTTCAGAAGCTGTCTAAGTGTTGATAAAATGTGCATGTTATGTAAAATATTAATGAAAATCTAATCAAATGATGGTCACCGTAAAGAATACATTCATGGCATGATTGTGACAAAAAATCATGTTTCCATCGCGCCATTTGGCTGTTTTATGGAAGAAACAATCTCAAAAATGCCATTTTCGATGATAACATTTTAGACACAAAAACTGTGTTTTTTAGAGAATACACCCTTTTATGGGCGTTGGATGCAAACCAATTTTTATCCTATTAAACAGTACGTAATATGCTATTGATGAGAGGAAAAATCATCAAAATGTAAGTGGTGGAACATTTTCAAATGTTGGGTTGAATTAGCCTATGGTTGAATTGCCGATTTTCGACTTTCTTTAGATAATTAACAAAAAAACGAGAGTATTTGCTCGGTATGTTGAGAATATGTACACAGATATGAAAAAAAGTGAGAGAAACACTTTTTCATAAAAAAAATCCAAGATGGCTACTTCACAAGTCCCCGTGGTTGAAGACATTGGCTGACAAATAGACAGAACAACAAACAAAACGTGTTCCTTATGATTTTGGTTGGTTTTCGCATTTACGGGAGTGTTCATAGCTACGGGCGATTGTATAATACCTATATTTATAAGTTTGGTTAGTCACATGGTAACGGGGATCTTTCATATCGAGCCCCAAACATACTTTCGACATATGCACTCCGTTGCCGCATGGAAAACTATTTCAAGTTTTGTCGGAATTTCTTTACCTGTGGTTGTAATGGTCGAGGGTTTTCCAGCGTCCTGTAATACCCAAGGTAGTACAAGATACTGGAGATGTGCGCACACATTCCCATCGTTCTCTCTCCAACTGGGCACTGGCAGTAGTAGTCCTTTATTGGGGCCTCAACATCGGGTGAAACGGTGAACCGTATCCAAACGTTATATTTCGTTTGGCTTTTGTGTCGAGAATGTATTTGACATCGGAGAAGGTCTGGGGAGTGCTGGTAAAGCCACACCTCATAGTCTCCGTCATCACTTAAATGTTCGGCGATGTAACCAGGAGCCAGAGATATCTGATACGTTCCACACGTAATGGTTCTCAAGTAATCAAGATCGAGACGGGGAAACAGTACGGAAGATGCATCCATCTTGACAAACTCGGACCTTGCCCGTCTAGATAGATCCGGATCTGTCTTGACTCTCTGAGCTAAACCATTCGGTGTTGTCAAACGGTCCTTCATACGTTCAGCCATTAGCCTATCTTTGGCATCTCTCTCTGGAGATCTCTGGTAGATCGGTCCTCTAATACCATTCAGACAGGCTGTGACGGTTCGAAGCAAAGCCTCGATGACATTGATAAAGCTGTTAGACACCAATTGCGTTCGGAAGAACGTCCAGTGTTTCAGACGACCATGATAGGATTCCACAATCCACCTCGATTTGGTGATAGTTCTGTCAAGATTTGCTTGGACGTCAGAATGTTGACTTTGACCGGGTTTCAGGTATGACGGCATGCTAGCATTGAGGCCAGAGGCTTCGAGAACTGGTAGGACATCTCTAAAACCTCGGTCAACGACAACGTTGTCGTCTGGTTGTAGCCAAGTAACTAGCTTGTCCATGACTTTTTTTGTAATTGTAGCATCATTTTCGCTGCCAGTGAATGGTCCTACTGTGTCCAGAATGTAGCCATCTGGTAAGGCGATGCTCATGAATTTGAGATAGTTTCTCTTCTTCTGGCCACAGTAGGACATTCTCTGGAGCTTGTGGTCGGAGCTTTTCTGGATATAAATATAGGTGCCATCTAATATGGCAGTGGCTTTATCTCCAAAAAATGCTTCTGAAAAGACAGTATTGTGCCCGAGCAACTGTTCTCTTGTCAAGTGATCCGGACCTAGAAATTGTGGGACTATCGATGTGTCTAATGCCTGTACTATGGAGTGGAAAGTTTTGGACACACTTGACTTGGAAATTCCAAAAAGAGAAGAACACTGACTCCAGGAAATGTCGGTTTTCAGTTTTACCCAGAACAGTAATAGAGCATCGTGTGTAGTCTTGGTATATATACCAGATGAAAGATATGGGGAACAGTGCGAGTGGATTTCGAGGAACTGATCTTTGGACCAACCTGTCCAGGCCATGCATGCCGAGTCATCAAGAGAAGAAAAGCTTATTGTAAACGCAGACTGGTTCTGTGAAAGGACGTGCGACACCTCTAGGAGGTCATTAATGATTTCGGACGATTTTGATGGTAACTGAGATTCCAAGGAACCTCTACCATCAAGGACAACCTCTGTAGACGGATCTAAGTCGTTACCAATAAGGTGAATGGAGCAGACGCGGGATGAGGTGGGACACCACAGTTTGTGTGAATAGATCAGGTGATGTCTTGCACGTTTTGGTAAGACTGATGATTTTGTTCCATTTCTTGCAAAGGTAACAAGACAGAGACAGCATTTTTTGTGTGAAGATGATCCATTCAAAAGATCATGAAGGGTCAGCAACGGCAGGATATGGGACGGGGAGTCGTCTTCTTCCTCTATTTCCTGGTTCTGCTCGGGTTCAGGTTCAGGCTGATTTTTGTTCCGAAGATACTTCATGTAGCACTTCTGGCAAATAAGTGCTTGTTCCTTTGCTGACATCAATCCTTGTTGCACCAGCGTATCTAGGAGCCATTTATATTGTGGACTATTTACATTGCGTGCACTTCTGTTCTTATTGCCACTACGTTTCTTGAAGTATACTTGACACCCTTCTCCAACACATTTACCCTCCATCTTGAAACAATAACGATTGGTTTATGAAGCGTCGATAAAGTAACAAAATAGCAAGCCACCGATGATTGCTGTAAACAGCTAATACTTAGTAGTTTGGTACAATTATGCGAAAATGTGTGATAAATAACGAACAACTAATTACACAAAATAACAAGACAATATAATAAATCACATTCAATACCTCCAAGAAGCGCAGAATTGATTGATTACTTAGAACAAAATAAAGTATTTCATATGGATAATCTATCTATTCGATGTGGCGTGGTCGGCAGGCACAAAGAAAGTGAGACAAGTCAGGGTCCCAACCCTGACAGAGCCACAACGCTTTGGAGATGGGACAATAAAACAAGGAAAGTGAGACAAGAATAGCTAGCGTCGAGTCAATGATTCCGTAAACGTATAGACAAAGACAAGAAGATACGGATAAATGTACAAGGCCACACGATCAGAAAATTCAGAAGAGGACAACTTGAGATAGAACAGTATTCATGTATCAGGGTGTCCTCAGTGTAAATCTTTATATCGATACTGTTTATTTAGTCGTTACACATCATAAAACTGTCATGAAAATATCCGCTCTGATATTCAATATAAAAGTTTGTATATAATAAGCTATATAATAGGGTTTCAGACAAGGTTGTTACTCATTTCCCCTTTTCTTTCAATTTACAACCACATTCAGGCGGCGATATGAGAACGTTCCACCACATGGAATTAGCTGATTTTTGGTACACATATGAAACAAGTAAAGCTCTATCCGATTTTCTGATGGAAATTTGCATCCAAAACTATATAACGGGAGAAAATTGCAATTTTATGGCATTTTTCTTCATAATTGTGTCTCTGCAAGTGCATTTTCATCCGAGAATATTTTTTTTTATGTTTTATGAATAAACACGATGTTTTGGAAATATTTATCAAAAGAAATTTATACTATGTTGCGAATTACAATTTCGAGATAACCTTCTTTTATTTACGAACTTATGTCTTTGATGCTGAAATTGACAACTTTATAAAAATACATTTTCACTGAAATTATGAAATCTGGGTGTCGGAAAGGTGTAAAATTATTCTTCGGAAAAGAAAATAACAGTAGTTGAGCTAGATAAGAAATTATACGGGGGCAGGCTCCTATGGAGAATTAACATTACTGGAAACAGGCCCTTTAATGAAAAGAATTAAATAAATAAGATATTTAATCCATCTTCAATTTGTTATTTTAGCCAAAATAAATGTTCCATGTGAATGAAAGTCGATGTTTGTTATGCGCCACAAACTTAATCTGCATTATTATTTCAATACAATTTCTCTTTTGAGGGAATACTAAAAAGGTTTGAGAACATAAGTAGTGCTGTATGATTGTAAGCGAAATAGCCTTTGAACTACGGGGCAAGATAATCGAGATAATAGGCTCTGAGTCATCGACATTCGCTATACATGTTCAATCCAACAACTCAAGGTAAGCTGTCAAAGATCTTTGCAATCGCATATCACCCATTTGTATTGGCTGTGATTTCATTTTTATTGTGTAAATAAAATCCATTGGAGATAAAATCTGACGGTACGAAAAAAATCATCATGATGCCAGTTATAAACTGTTTTGACACTTCTACGGGCAGAAATAAATCTCTGTGGTTTTTTTAATCTTCCGATGTGTTTTAAAAAAAAAATATTTTTAATTCTTCTCCTTTCTCACTTGATGTTAAATATGCTTTACGGTAAATGCTGGAATATATATATAAAATGTCAAGTACAAGATGCAGAGTCACCGATCTCCAATCCCATGGAGAATTGGTCGCTCAGCATAGACAGATCAATTTAGTCCTGTTATAGCGAAACCCGTTTTTAATAAATTGAAAAGAATGTACGGTTTCATGTAGTTTTCTAGGAATATTCCTACGGGGTTTAAATGATTATTTTAGGAGTGTCAAAGAACCAATTTTTGCCGTTAATACTGCATCACCGAGATTCTTTATTTACTCTTTCTATTTTGCCTCGAAAACATCGAAGAGTTTTTTTTTTATCATATTCCTGTTTATAGTTTATGTTTGTAAGACATACTTAATTAAATATATCAGTTGTATATTTCAATGTACTTTCTGTCCTCCCAACACCATCACGTTTTACATAAAAAAAAACTGTAGTGGAATCCGAAAAAAAATCATATCTGAAAATAAAGTAATACAATTTAAAATTCTCATGAAAATGCACAGAGTTCATCCTGCTGTATCCTACAATTCCTAGTTAGCTGGGTGCATGGTATTTCATAGAGACGGTACTCAATAAAATCGGCATCAGATTGGCTCTATAACAAGGAGGCAAGTACACTTACATACCCTGTCTCCAGCACACATCCACACGGAGACATGCCCTTAAAATTTAACAACCGAAGCTATCAATAGGACATTTAACAAAATAAAACCAAGCCAAAGTCCATTATACAGCCAGTATTAGAAGGGACAGAGACAGCTTATTCTTAGCAAAATATACACCAAACAAAAAAGCAAACACACATTTAGTGGTTTTTTTATAATATTGGCTGCATTAACTGCTTGATATGAAAGTGGCTAGATTATCTTCTTGAAACGAATGTGTCTTGATTATGATAAAACGTTCACCTGCGATGACATATAAATGCAGTAAGTGTACCCACTACATAGGTTTAAGTAGAAACACAATTAAAGATAATAGAAATCATCATTGTCGAAACGTCAGCGCAATACTTTCTCATGTATTTTATTTTTGTTTATTTAATTCAGTATTCCATTTTACCCCTCTGCTTAATGGGACAAACAAGCAGCAGATTTCATCATACTCTAAATCAGTTTTATTAAGATAAAAAGAGTGCAACATATTGTTTAATTTCACATTGATTTTATCAATCATGTACATAATATGTATTTTGACACATCCACATACGTTTTAATAGTATTGATGGCAAAATCTATCTTGCATGAAGTTCAGTCATAAGTTTAAACCTAATTAGTTATGTAATGTAAAGCACATGTTATCGTGATTTGCTTTTTTAAGCTGTCGTGTTACAGGCGTTACTCTACACACACGATCGTGTGGCTGCAGGAGAGTTTGACCCTGTCGTTGACCAGGAGACATATGACATAGCTACGGATGAAAAGACACTCAAGATCGTCCATCTGGTCAAGAGTGACGAACCACTGGTCAGTTGTTTTTGTACTTGTTTATTGTTATTTATTTCCCTCCCATTATTTTAGGAATATTTATCGATTGAGATTAATAGTTTTTGACATTCTTTTTACTTATAAACGGCAGACTTTTTTCAACATGATCACAAGTTTTCATAAAAGCCCCTTTTCCGAGAGAAAAAAATCTTCTAACTAGTGTCCGATTAAAATGTTCATCCTACTGCGGTATGCATACCGACGTTTTATATCATAAAATAGGGGAGGGGGGCATAAAGTGTTGCCCATGTCTGTCCCGTCCCGTCCCGTCCCGTCCCGTCCCGTTCCGTCCCGTCCCCGTCCCATCCCGTCCCGTCCAGTCCCGTCCCGTCCCGTCCCGTCCCGTCCCAATGTAAACTTAGAACATCAAACACTGAAACCCATTCCACATGGCGGCGGGGGCGTTCATGTCTTACAGACATTTTCTTGTTTTATGTGCGGTTTGTGAGTTTGTACTCAAGGTGCGGACGAGACTTCACCTGGATTTGACCACGATTTGAACATCCATTTAGCAGAAGGCATTATCATGCCGGATCACCTGATTTTGAATATCTCTTGTTTTGCAACTTTGTTAATATGAAGTCCTTTTTTATCAATTTCAGTTAGAACTAAGACATAGACAGGTCAGCAATGTCCCGTGTGCCTGACCGACCCCTTCCCTATCTGTTTTTGTTGAAACAGTTGCCTTGATATTGACCTTATCCACTTTTAAAACCATATTGCACATACACATATCACAGTGCATGGCTATGTCATTTTTGGGGGAATTTGCGAGTAGGACCATACCCCCATGTTCAAATTTAACTAACATTTACCCTTGACCTTGACAGAAAGCGAGACGGACATTGTGATAACTGTAAGGCTCCCGTCTCTTCGACAATGGGCCCTGATTAGTTGTGTTAACTCTTAGGTTTGAATTATCGTATTTGTTAAAAGCTACAGAACAATCAAACTGTCCGTCTGATAAAGTAATGAAATTAAATTGAATCTTATTTTAGGTGAAATAAGTTCAAGTATGCTCCCTCTATTGGATATTTTCGGTGAAATAAGTTCCCGTATATTATATTACACAGAAAACAGCAAAGGTTTATTGCGTAATTTTACTAAATCTCGAGCATTATTTCTCGGCAGGTCACTCTACTTCCGAACATCAATGTTAAGTTTGTTATCGGAATTCAGCGTTTCGGAAAACTTTAGATTGATCAACAGGGAAATTGAATTTATTACACTAAAGCAGAGTGCTGTCAACCAGTCTAAACGAGACTGCAGTTTAAATGGATTATAGCATGTTGTGTTCATATGAACTGGCCATCATTTCCCCTGGAGTGTTTTAATGGCTTTTCGAAATGCTCATCACATGTTATTGTCAAGGGGGGAAAAAGCGAAATCGTTTTAGAAGGTCGTAAATTTTGACATTTTATCAAGCACAAAATGGTCGTAACAGCTACTAAATACCGATTACAAATCACTTTTTTATTTGAATGTGCTCATGCTGGTATTTTTTAGAATATGGATCATTTTAAGCACACGGTATTTTTTATACCTTCACAGTATTGTATGATACAAACAAAGTTAACAAGTATATCCAAAATTCTCAATAGTATCCAGAGTTTAATAGCAAGTGTTAGAGAGAGACTGATATATGATTTTTTGCGTTTATTCATTTATCTAAAAAAAAATGAAAAAAAAAATGTTATTATTCTTTCAAATAATTTTTGTTATTGGGTTTATTCATACTCAGAGCTT
Source organism: Mizuhopecten yessoensis (assembly GCF_002113885.1). NCBI lineage: Eukaryota > Metazoa > Mollusca > Bivalvia > Pectinida > Pectinidae > Mizuhopecten > Mizuhopecten yessoensis. Next base: position 341,200 of record NW_018408229.1, on the reverse strand, counting down.
CATTTGATTTTGAAACTGGTAATTACTACAAGGATAAGCAGAAGTAACAATTTCTGTACGCCTTTGATCTAGATACAGTGGTATATATATTTCTCCAGGGGGTTACAATCCAGATGAAGGAAGAAACAGGCGCCATAGAAATAGCCAGGATAATGCACGGAGGAGCGGCACACAGAAGTGGTAAGTTTATCCTAAATTTTGCGTGTAGTGTACACATCTCACAAATTTGGAACGTATATAAAAGATTGGCTCCATTTGACGCCATGTCCCTCCGTTAAGTATACATTTGTAATTATCAGTGATGTGGTACCATTATGAATGTACAGTCAGTCAGATCTAATATTACGTTTAATGAAGTTTAATAAAAAATTTGGTTTAAATAGTGCTGTTTATTTGAGTATTCATTAGCAATCTTAAAGGCCACTAATGTGCGTGCCACTTGTAGTTCTTCGGATGTTTTTTTGTTTTGTTTTCTATCTTCTACCTTTTTTCTTCTTTACTGTCTTTTTCAAGCGGAACTACCTTTTTCGTCCTGGCTATTGCAAGGACGGTGATGTGCCTGATATGAAACATATTTATGGTAATCAATCAAATTGTATTTGATGCGCCATAAACTTGATCTTAATTATTATTGAAATAAACATTTCACTTCTGAGGGAATACTGCAAAAGTTTGAGAAAATAACTAGTGCTGGTCGAGACAACCATAAAAAGTATGGGTTATTTGATAGTTGAATATATGTCTTTATGTATTTTTACCAATGAAATCTTCCTGTGCAGAAGGTTTGGGTGGAGAAGGGCCTTATGTGCCCCAATGAATGTCGTAAAAGGCGACACTTGCACTCCTTTCAACAAGTGGAATATTCCTTTCTTTTTCCTCTTCCCTTCTCTTTATTTTCGATGGTCTTTCCGTTGGCACACGTCTCGATATGATCTTTGCTGTAACATGGAAGTTTAACTCCAAACAAACAAACAAACAAGCAATCAAACGTAACGTGTTACAAGACTCTGATGTCGAGCGGAGAGGGAAATTATAACGAGTCGAACACAAGAGTCTACAGGAACCAAACAAGTGAATATTTTATCAAAACAGCCTAATAGGATGAGTGTGGTGGAGTAGAGTTTTATATCTAACACGATGTATACGCTTCGCTGACGTTGATGGTTGGAATTGAATGCAGAATGTACTAGAGCAGAAGAGAAAGAGCACGATATTGTATCACAAACAACATGTCTCACAGGAAGTTAATGTCAAGACAGCAAGTATGGATATAATAGGATATTGTCACATACAAGTATATACAATACTTTATATAGAACAGAGCGAGGACGTGCAGAATGGGAAACATCCACTGGCTTAATTCAATATCGACAGATAATGTATATATAGTATAGAATTGTATCACAAACAACTTGTGTTACAAGACTTTCATGTCTAACGCAACGAGGCCATATATAATGAAATAGGAAGTCTATTGGAGCAGGAAGATGAAATACGTTGATTTATCACTCTGCCAATATGATTTATCTTCCTCTCGATGGTAATGTGCTGTCTACGGGAAGGAATACTTACGGTTTTATGGAGGATCGATGTATTCCATGAATGTCGTTGAGACTTATACTTTAGTTTGAAGTGCAAATGAGAAAATTTGCGGGGCTTTCTATATGCATCAAGATAACAATATGGACAAATACATATTGCCATACCAGAGGACACATTATTAAGTTTTCCATGATTTATACACATTCATTTTGTCGCCCTTATGTACTTGACTGTTCCCTATTATCAAGATGATAGTCATTGTTAAAAGAACTCGTTATTTACTCTGCATTGGTGAAGAGGGTTGTTTTCGAGCGTCTATGTAAATAAATATTAATTCCAGCAATACTTCCAGTTACTGAATGCGACAATAAGGAATCCCTTTAGTAGGCATTACCAAACAACATCAACGTTTGACGTAGCAAAAACATGAAGGTCCGCTGATCACTTGGATCAAAGCATTTTTGACAGGAACATGCCTTGTTGTCGTGAACGAAACCTGAATAACGTTCCAAGGGGGCGAGGGCAAGGTTTATTACATACATTTCCTCAGACTAGATATACATGCATATGCATATGTTTTAAAGCGAATCATGTGGGGCCCTGTGCACAATCGGATGTTTTCTTCGTTGTTTTCTACCAAGATCATGGAAGAGATCAAGATCTGTCTGCTGTCCCCATTGCAGCACTTTGATCCTTTTCGTTTCCTGTCTACTTTCCTCCCTACCTACTTTCCCTTTTAGTGGTTGCTCCCTAATCACACTCTTGTATGACTCTGACTGTAACAACGTTCCGGAATATATTTAGTGTGTATATGATTTGAAGGTGATTATTCTGAATCAAAGAACAATGGCATAATTTCCCTATTTCACTTCGCTATCATCACGTATAATGTAATACAAAATCTGACAAGGGGCTTCACTGTTGAAACTGAATAGGTTCCTAGGTTAAACTGGAATATCTCAGCTGCTGTAACATGAATGGGTATCAACATTTGCGTATAGGTAAATTATTACAGGTGATGTGTTGCATTCTAATACGAAATCACTGTGATCTCAGTTGCACCTTTGACTTTGACCCATGTACTTAAATACAGTGTAGTTCAGATGTCCATAGCTTATCTCAGCTGCTGTTTCATTAATAGGCTTCAAACTAATTAGATACGCTGGGGATGGGTGTATCTGAGAAGGCCATGCTTCGAGTTTAAGTCGAGATATTTTCGATACAGGGGAAGGTGTTTACTTATGTTATTTTTCAGTGCAAAATTATTTATGGAAGGACATACTATTTATATCTTCACTTCCATTGTATGCCAATATTATATGTGAAACAAATATCTGACACGGATACAGATACGTTTGTTGATAGTGTTATCTAAAATATCGATATTATATCATTGTCTTGCGCTGAAGTTAAGATACAGTTTTATCATGTTTCGAGGTCACCCTAGCTCCTGTATTGACTTTGAAAGTTCGGACTTCGTCATAGTGTAATAGATTTTTTGTCTCTCCTGCTTCATAAATGACAAAATCCAAATTGACTGATGCGTCAATGTACACTTTAGGTTGATGAAATTAAGTGTCAGCCGACTGTAAAAGGCTATTCTATAAAGTTGATTATTCCGATGTCCTTGTTTACTGAATGTCATATTAAACACACTGAGAATAATTGATAAATGTCATCAGCGTGGGCGTCTACTATTAGTGAATGGATTCACATTCAACATTTATCAGAATTAACCAATCCTGAACGCCATAAACTTGATGAGGGCAATGCCAGTCCCATATACCAATTGATTTGGTATCACGACAACGGATCTATTTCCCTTTTCATTGCAGTGTTCGCTTTCTCGACAATCACAACTGGGAAGATTAAAGCTAAGTGTTAACGATATATTGTTCGAATGTGCCAAAACAGATTTTTTTAAACCTCTCAGATCCATCGCGATTGTCTACAAAAAAATGATGTTAAATCGATTTTGTTTTCATCAAAGTTTCACCATTCAATATAGGATCATTTTGTTAAAAAAAACTACGCCATCAACACTTTGAATGACATACAAAAGCCAAACATCTCACATATGTTGGATTAAATACAATGGCAAACACAAAGGCGTTTAATTTGAATGTGTCGACAGCTTCATAAAAGATAAAGTTAAAAGAGTACATTCGTAATAAAAACTATCACAAGTAGGCAAGAACATCAACATACCCTGTCTTCGGCACACAAACACATATGCACGCATACACAACACACATGGAGGCACGTCCTTTAATGACCATAACTGTTAATAGGACGTAAAACTTAATAAAACCAAACTAAACCAAATTGTCAAATCAGTGCACCAACCAGCCGCCAACTTTAATAATGTCCGTTAGGTCGTGGTGGTAGGTCTACAAAGAAACAGTTTAAATGTCGAATTTCTGCTGGATTTGATGTCAAATGGGAGCAGTGCCATTGAGACAGGATATAAATGGTTTCTTAATTCGACGTGATCAATTGCATAAGAGGTCAATTGTATTCTCTAACGTGACACGAGTCTATGACGCTTGTGTAAGGTTGCAATATGGAAGGAAGTGCTGGAAAACCAAACAATAATTCACAAGAAAGAAATCAACAGAGATTTTCAATGAAGAAAAATAATAAACTTTTTGCCATGAGCTATTTATGTGTTTTTGTGTTTGTTATTCTGGGAGCAGGTTTTAAACAGATCAACATAAACTTGGTATTAAATTGAAGGCTTTCCTTCAGTTTATAATGGCAATATTAAAGATAATACTTAAATCTTAGATTGGGCTGCATTACCAAGACCAAATATACAACCAGGATGTGTAAAGCTGCCTTACCCTGATTTCCCTTCTACAAAATCATATCTCCACAGGCACATGTCCTAATATGGCCCTGGTTGTTGCGAGGACGTTAAACACAAAACCAGCAAACACAATCAATCGTTTGCATAGATAAATATACTCAATACTCCACATCAATGCAATATTCTAAACTATGGAAGAGACTGTTTGAATCAAGTCCTACAACGTATTTAAAGGCTTGATGCAGTCTTTACAAATTATCCTATTATAGTGAAAACACGTGTCGATTCCTTATTATGTAGTGTCGACCCTCGCCAGTATGGTGTCTTGAATCCTAAAACATATTAAATAGTGATGACATTGTACTATTGGCCATGATTGCCTTTAATGTCGCCATAATGTTATTGGTGTGAACTAAATAGCTGCGGATGTTGACACCAATGCATTCAGTATGTTTTTCTAAAAATGTAATGACAATATATATTTCCGGTAAAACGTTTTAATTTGATTCCTCTAACAAACCCGGTATGAATATTACATACGGCTAAAACTGAGACAAGATAAAATGATAAATAAGAGAGTTAAACACACTCTGACAATATATGACTTGAATGAATAAATGTAAACAAACGAGAAACGAGGTCATTGACATTGAAGTTAAATTGCTAGACAATTCCATATTTCTCGAACAAATCAATACCCCTATAACTAGAATTAGCAATAAAGCTAAACCAATTTCACACGACACAAGTAATTATCAGTAAAATACTTTATTTGACCTTCAGCCAGCATAAGGTAGTTTTTATAAAACAGAAACAATCAAGTTTAAAATCTTATGAACCATTTCCACTTTTAATAGTTTTTAACGTTTGTCTCTTGCATTTTCGTGTGTTTAATATTATTTCTGTTCACAATCATTTTAGATTATTTGTTTATCCAAATGTCTAAGGCATATTCTGCTTTACGTGTAAAAGGTATGCACTCATATATATCAGTATTAACATTAAGAGATTAAAACAATGCGTATGATACGCATAATTTTAATCAGCATGCTTCATCGAACTGGCAGATACAAGTGGCACATTGCTGACTTACTTTGTCACCTCTGCTTTGATTTTATTTAAATCTGTGATAACTCGACTCGCTTTTGTTTAATTGTAAGTTGTCCTTCGTTTCGGCTTTCATATACATAGTATAATTTCCGGTTTTTATCATAGTGAATGATTTCTTCACCGTTTTTTCTTATGTCCTTTGTTTCTCTTGTCTTTCAATTATCTTACACCTTGTTTTCACCCCCCCGTTTATGTTCATGGAAGCTGGTTATTTCTTAGTTTCTTTTCTTGTGTCTTCATAGTTTCTGATGTCTTTACGTTAATCACACCTGGTTTCTCTTACGGGTATTTGTTTGTAGGTGATTTAGCGTCATAGGATTGTATAAAGTCTTGTGCCCTGGGAGACGCTGCCGAAAGGGAAAAAAAGAAACGTAGACCCCAAATATTGAAGGGGGGAGCGGTAGAACAATTTTTATTTCTTTAGTGTGTCCTGAACATTAGAAAAAGGACCAAGAATAAAACAACCAACCTGAAGGTGGCCTTACATTTATGGCTTCTTGCAGCTCGTAGCGAGTTCCTGCGCCGGGAAGGGTTCCTGTCTTTGCTACTTTTACTTGAGCTATGATTTTGTGTCGAATCTGCAGAATTCTGTCCTGCTTAAACAGTTCGTAAATAAACATATTTGTTTGTTTGTTTGATTTTGTTTAACGTCCTATTAACAGCTAAGGTCATTAACGGACGGCCTCCCCTGTGTGCAAGATGCATGCGTGTAGTGTATGTGTGTGTTTTTCGGGAGGCTGCGATATGTTCGTGTTTGTCTCCTTGTGATAGCGCGGAACTGATGCCGACTTTGTAGTGCTACCTCACTGAAACATACTGCCGAAGACACCCAGCAGGACGCCCCACCTGGTCACATTATACTGACAACGGGCGAACCAGTCGTCCCACTCCTAATTTGCTGAGCGTTAAGCAGGAGTAGAAACTACCATTTTTAAAGACTTTGGTATGTCTCGGCCAGGGGACAGAACCCAAAGCCTTCCTCACAGGGGCGAACGCTCAACAAATGGCCAAAAGTGAGGCATTGTCAAGGGAGACATTAGGAAGAAGAAAATTATTTAGAAAGGAGAGAAGAGATAAGGTCCCAAATTTAGTATATTTGTATTTTGTCCTATTGTTGAGTTAAATGTTTGTTTTGTTTTGTTACAGGTCTTATTCACGTTGGGGACGAAATTTTCGAAATCAACGGCGTTCATTTCCGGGGAAAGCATCCTGATGAAATGGCCCAAACCCTGGTAAAATGGATATTTCAAACTTTTAAAATAGTCGTTTTTACAACACTGCTATTCTGTTTAAAAGAGAATGACGTAGTAATATTTGATAATACTTTATTAATTTCTTGTAACACATTTTCCGTATATTCAAAGGTGATAAGATGTTTATTAAAACGGTTTGAATAGTATATTTGATATCTTTTGAGATTGAAGAAACCATCGCTTTGTATATTCTAATCGCAAATAAAAACATTCCTAATGGAATACATCATATTTCGATACTTAAAAAACACGAGTCTACAAACAAAGAATAACTGTCTTCAAAAAACTCTTGCTTTACCATAAGGCACCATTATAAACAGACTTAACATTTCAAAAATAGCAATGGAAAGTACATGGTTGTAGTTAAAACAACCCAAGCATATGCGTGAATGTTATAAAAAAAAAATGTGTTTGCAGTCAAAAATTTCGGGCCCTGTTACAATGAAGCTGGGACCAGCAGAAAATAATGCAGCAAAATTCAGGGCTAGCAAAGTAAGTATATAAATATAAGGCGAAACTATAATTGGTTAGAACTGCCTTGTTTTGTGCTAGAGTTCTTAAAGTGCTCTTCGTGGAAAGCTGTTTCGGGTACTCGCTTGCATGAGGTAAATACTCAGTTATGCCGCTCCATCTGTCCATTGTTATTCTATCCAACTTAATCACAAAAGAGAACAACCAGTTCACTATATCTTGATTGAGAGTTATCTGCCCTTAGATCGATATAACCAGTACTTCGTGAACATAACAGCGATGTGCAATTTAAGAAAGCGACATACTCCTTATTATCAGTACAACACTCTTGTATTTGATACAACAACTTTTGAATATCCTTTTTGTAAACCTGACATCAGCTTAACTTTCCTGTGTTAAGCTCTTTACTTCTAATGAACATCACATGTGATATCCACTCTAATGAACATCACATGTGATATCCTCTAACAGCACTTTCAACACTAGACTTTCGCTTATCACTATGATCAATTTTATTGACTAAAAGGTAACATTTAATTACGGAAATCAGTTAGAACTTACTTCGCACGTGAGTTTACATGAATATCTTGAAAGTAATATCCACCTTCGTTGACGTAAATTGACCCAGTATCCACGCACAGAAATGTCATGGCCCAAGTTTAATTTCAAGTTACAACTCCTTTGCCATTCAAGTGACGAATGTATAACTGTGTCTCACTTATTGATCGAATGTGCCGACTTTAGACTGATTTTGGACAAATAGTAGTATGTGCCTGACATGAAAACATTATTTCAATTACAATTAATGTGTTAGGTAAGTTTTTAACATCTACTTGAGATTGGCTTATACAATAGAATTTGAATTTAGTAAATACTTATGATAATGTCTGAACATTTCGCTATGTTCTGATGTATACAGATTTTAATCTTTTACCATTCAGTTCCCTATTCGTGTATTCAGTTTTGTAAATGTTCCTTATTATTGTTGTCAGACCCGATATGACTTCATCATTGATGGGCCGTGATGCAACTAACAAACAAAACGTTGCAAACATCGATACTTTTGGGTTGGTTAGTATACAGAGTACCGTATGCAGGAGGACATTTCCGCGGGGAGGACATTTTAGCGATTTCGCGGGTCAATAACGTAATTGCGAAATTATGATCTGCATAATGCGTAAAAACTTAGCCGCGATAATCGACTTCACACCCTAATGTCGCCATGAAATAGCGCGCACGTGATTATAACGATTCATACACATAAAGATAATTGATCTATGAAAATAGGTTATATCACATGTCTAATAATTTAGTTGATGATTTGCTTGTTTAAAGCCTGTTCATTTGAATATTTGACACTTTATTTTCCGAGTGTCCCGTCTCTATAAAACTTAAGTTCCTTGAAATGTCTATATCACGAAATTATAGTTCGTGAAATTTAATTTTCTAACTGTGAGTCAAAATCGCGAAAATGTAAGCCTGCAAAAAAAAACCAATATACGGTATATTGTAGAATGTAATGAAAGCAACTATAAGCTGACTTCAATCGAGTTAATCGATCAACTTAAGGCTTAGTGTCGGTGCTAAGAGGCAATACAAATCACATCAGTCTACTTTGTTTGTCGTAATGAATATTTGTTGTTTTGTATGACAGACCAGAGTAAAAGCTCTTTTCTCATACAACGCCGAGGAGGACACCGTTAATCCGTGTGCTGAAGCTGGTCTGTCTTTTGATAGAGGGGACATTCTCCACATTATATCCCAAAGCGACGCCCTCTGGTGGCAGGCCCAGAAGGAAGGAGAGAAAAATGCAAGAACCGGTCTCATACCATCATCGATCTTACAGGAAAGGTACTCTTGAAACTGAATTATTATATAACAACTGGACACAATATTATTTTAGCCTGATATCACTGTGATATGACTACGGCTGTCTTTAAATTTGGGTAATTGTGTGTTCGTAATTGAGAAAAATGCTTGGCTTGAAGGGGTGGTTTGAAAACGGATCTTAATGGATGCACTACCTTGGACCCAGATATGATGTAAAGTTGGTTTTAGGGTCTATAAGATGCACAGATTGTATTGTTATTTATCAATATAGCTTTTGATCGTCGCGCATATCTTGCTGCCGTTTAAGATGGGTCAATATGAGGTACACGACCCGCTCACCTTTCAGGTTGACGGTGATCGTGATGATAAATTTTAAGGTTTGTGATATCTCTTCTGTTTTTTAATATGTCTTTTATTGAAGATTTTGTGTTTCAATTTAGTGGTTGTGTAATAATGGAATGCTTTTCCCCGTGTTAGTCATGTATACGTTTTTGCTTCTTTCAACATATCAAACTCGGAAAATTTTCAAAGGCATATGCTGTGATTATTTCTATGAGCATGTAACACTGTATTTCTCTTTTTTTGTTATCTCTCTTACTCTTCGTTTTGTGGGTGACTGCCTAGTTACCAATCCCCATATGACCTTAGGTTTAGAGAGGACGTAAACCCAAAACAAAAAAAACTTCAAACATTTTGTAGATAAATAATCCGACATTAATTGATAGTTTATTTTATCCCCCAGACACAATATGACTGTTTTCGTGGCAGTTCACGTCTCTCATTCAACAATGTAAAGTGTCTTCATTCAAAGTGGGGTCAACGACACGTCTGTCTATATTGTCAATACTGTCAATCTCTTGCAGGAGAGAAATGTTGCGGAAGGCAAATGAAGAGGATGAGCAGAACTCCAGAGGATCACGTAGGTACATATGTTACGACAGAGGAGAAAAATTATTGATTTCTGACACTATCCTACATAACACACAGAGGAAAACGGTACATGTTTGCAAATTTCGTTTAGAAGTGAAGAGTTTGATCAACTTCAAGGACACGCCAAAACAGATGATTGGCAGAACAATGTTGGATTTGTTTAGCAATAACCAATTAATCACTAACATATTATCCAGTACGCAGTTAATGTTTTTATGTCGTTCTTTTAAGAGCATAAACGAAATTTGTGAATTTTAACCAAACCCTATTGGCAAACTTTCGATTCGTTTGTTTTGCTTTTGTTGACGAATTATTTGTAGTATTTGCTTTTAGTGAATAATTAATATTCCGTGTACATTATATAAAAAAAATCGACGATTTTCCCCGCGTATATATCTTTCACATCAATTTTGTACAAATTTCATTTCAGGTGCTATAAGTCCCTGCAGAATAAGCCCCAAAATACCTCGCTCAAAACGGGTTCGGAAAATGATGTATCAAGCAATACTTAATGGAGGTAGGTGTATACTTATTCAATACACCAAAGTATGAAATACACTATCATGTAAATTTCACATTTATTCTTACTTTAATAAGTTTAACAGATTGTACAAGGTATTTGTCTGCTGGTAGTGGACTTGTAATACAATATTCGGTAAATGTCCAAAGTCAGTATGATCCGTTGATCAAAGAAGGGTTATTCATCCGTAATAAAGCTGTCAAATAATGAAGATGTTTCCGACAGTTAAAGTTGCTGCAGCTTTTTGGAACTATATGCACTTGAATGCATTGATTAATATAATTCTCATGTTAACACGTCTGTTGTGCCACAATAAAATCCAAATACATCTTTACATCTGTCTCTGACGTTTCTTAGAAAGAATTAAGCTGATTAACTATAGTTGCAGAACATTGATTAAATTGTACAATCTAAACAGTATGGTTAGTCATGTAATTCTGACAAGAATAAATATAATTTTCTTACGTGTAAGCATATATACTATGTTCCAAGATATCTTTCGAGTGTTACAGTAACTTGAAGACGACTTTAATAGTCTTTAATATAAATCACTCACTTTTGCCCTGGAGATGCTTATTCACCCAAATCTCCCGGTATGCGATATCATTGGCTCGACCTTGGGTTGAAAACGAGGTAATGTCATAGTCATAATATTAGCATGACATCACATCAATAGTGCTTTATATAAACTTACGTCATAAGGTATAAACTTACGTCATAAGGGAATAACTACATGACAACCTAAATAAGTTTTAATCATTTTATTTAAGAGTATATGCCTATTTTCTCTGCCAGAGCTGCACCAACGTAAAGCTATACATAAACATATACTACATGCATAAACAAACTAATATGAATGAAAGTGAAATAACGCGTCAAAAAAGTTCTGAAGCCCAGGTGACGTAGCACCACCTGGTGAATACGAAGTAAATTGTAATTATTCCCCCTGACTAAACAGGGTAAGAGAAAAGAAATTCCTATATCTTTGGTCAAATTTTGAAATATGACGTCAAATTTCAATGCAATATTTTCCCTTATCAAAGACAAAAATAGCGTTTTTACGATAGAATTAGGTTTTTTTTCATTTTAAGTGAACGGCATAGAAAAAATAAATCTCAAAACTCGTGGTGGTTTGTTATCATGTTTATTTTGCTTCTCGTTCGTTTATTTTGATAAACTTTATAACAAACCGTCACTCGTGGGAAAAGCTTATTTCCCCAATAGATTGGGATTGGTAAATTTCAACCCCAAGCCTTTGTCTTGTTTACGGGATAATCACCCCCTGTGTAATAAATCTCTCAGCTCAACCCAGGTAGTTGATTTGGTTATGAAGTTGATAAAAGATTGTATCGCCTTTCACTGATAATACACGTCTCTCTTTATTTTCATTATAATTTTGCAGCTATAACAAGAGTTGTAACTACGTACACATTAAAATGTATGGATTTATCAATGACCCATAAGTACTGTTAACGCGATCTAGGAAAGTATCAATATGCCATTTCAAGATCTAGGACGATATATTTGCTTTATCTGTTATCGTATATTATTCTGTGTATGGAGAACGTTATCCTTTTACAATGCATTGTCTCTTCTAATTTGAATTTCAGTATTCATGAAGGTAATAACAGCGTACGGTTTATTTTGTAGACCAGTTGACCTTTATTTTACTTTATTTCTAGAGTTTGACCACGGGGAAGTACCGACTTACGAGGAGGTTGAATTGTTCACTCCTGATCCTAATCGGCCACGCCCACTTGTCCTTGTTGGTAAGACATCAATCCATTCATATCCTACGAAGAGATAATGATAATGATAATGTGTAATGATAATGGTTCCAATTATTTCGACGAATGCATTTAAATGCAAATGTCAGTCTTAGAATGAGCTACTGAATAGGATACGTCATAATGGATAAAGACCTTCCGTTCAAAAGACGTGAATGCGTTCAGAAGTGTGGAAGATTCGCGATTTGTCAATTTAACATGATACCATTTCGCGTATTTCAAATTGATAGTATAATTCAGCTGTTGAGTTGTCGGTAAAACTAATTTATTGATGTGTACTCCATTAAGTAACCGCTTTTACTGTAAAACTTTTACATTTGTAATTATGCTCAATGTCCTTTAACCTGTATTATGGATCATTTATTGGCCCTAATGACCTCCTCTGTAATTGGCCTTAAGGATCCTCGCACCACTGTCAGAAACTGTAACGAAGCTTTGGAAATTGTTGTCGGCTTGACTTTAGTTTTGATAAATCATATCCGAAAAGAAAACCATACTCTGCGGGACTTTTAAGAAACAGGATGATATGCACAAAATATTACCAGCAAAATTGTTCTGAATGTGATATTTTAGCATGGCTAAAGTGGGATTCCAACCCTGGGTTTCAGACTGTTGAGCTAACAAGTCAAGGAAAGTGTCCAGGCCCAACTGTGCTAAAGTTATATCCAAACGGAAGTTAAGGGGAGGCTACTGTATCTACGAAAAGCTACAATGCAGTGGGACAGGGATCCTTAAGGAAGTTAAGGGGATATTACTGTGTATCGAAAAATCTACAGTGTAGTGGGACAGGGATCCGTAAGGAAGTTAAGGACAGATAACTGTATCTATGAAAATCCACAATCCAGTGGGACAGGGATCCTTAAGGAAGTTAAGAGGGGGTTACTGTATTTACGAAAATCTACAATGCAGTGGGACAGGGATCCTTAAAATATGTAATTATATCGGAACAAAAATTCTCACCGTTTTCATTGATAAATATCACCTTCTTACGACAAAGTACAATGAACAGATTAAACAACCGAGAATTTTATTTTATTTGTTGTTTAAACTTTGCTGGTAGGTGCAACCCATGTTGGAAGAAATGAGTTGAAAAGACGACTAATAGCATCTCAACCATCTCACTTCACCGACATTGTCCCTTGTAAGTACATTGGTATGTGTTCCGACACAAGAAGTGAATATATCATATTCTCCATGTTGGGGATGGAACCATCCTCGATATCCAGGGGTTAAGCTTACTTTCGTTCTCTGCACCCCTTGAATATGTCATAGCAAAAGTGAAGGCACGCGGTTAGCTATTTGATTGGTGTCAGGTAAAACATCCTGACCAATCACTAGGGTGATGCTTGCTCTTTGGAGATAACAGAGGAGCGACGACCGACTTCAAAGCCAGTAAGTTTTACCGTTACGAGACCTCGAGATTATTTTGATTTACATCAAAGGATATGGCATATTCCAGGGGTGTAGAGCGAGAAGTGAGCGTAACCCCTGGATATCGAGTATTGGATGGAATAGATATGCACTTCCAAACTGCAAGTCATAAGAGGTGAGTTATGTGGGATCCCCCTGCAGAATCGAGCTTTTTTATGTGTTGTTTGCTAATTGGAGGAACACGGAATTGATGTGGTTTGCCCATTGCATCTCTTGTGATTTATATCATTTTTCTTTCGTTATCTCCCGAATCTTTCTTTTTCGCTACCCATCTTCATAGGACATTTGCTGCTTCGAGAACCAACGTTAAACCATAAACAAACCATAATTACCAATCATTAGAGCGCAGAATTACTTAAAAGGTTTAAAAGATAATTTTTATTATTACATGTCTCTCACGCGAGTGGATATCTGCGTTGGCTTCACTCTTATCTTCCATATAGATGGAACTTGGGAGGTTTAAATTACAATTTCAGCTCTTGTATTCAAACAGTTTACGGTTACAAAACGCATATATTATGTTATGAAGATATAATACTATTCTGAGTAAGTTAATTGATGTTTTGGAACTTGAATAATGTCAATAATTGATTTCCTAACGTTCTTCATGGTACATTGTGAATACGTCTATATACATAACTTCCTTCATAACATAAACATGCAAATATGAGAACTTGTTTGTCTTCATAGAAATTTGATTTTACCACAGACACGAGCAGAACGCGGAGGCCGTTTGAAGAGGAGGGAAAAGAGTACCACTTTATATCACGACAGGAAATGGAAAGCGGAATCATTTCACAAAGGTATAACAATGACAACTACTTTATCAATACATGTACAAAAACAACTCCATTGTTATTCAATGTATATAAGAAAAAAATCATGCAGTTTTGTATAATTATGTTTTTTTCCTATTTATTGGTCCAGATGATCTCTCCTGTATTTAGAATGTAACAATAATAATTTTATAGCGTCATTCTTGCATTTAACTATGATTTTGCAAAAACGCATCGCAACCTGTGCTTTAAATGAAATAAAAAAAAATGAATTACTGGACACCATTGACATTGGTGATGATATATATGGCAAGCCAACTTAACTTCAAGGAGCAATGTCGATCCTGTATTTCAAAAAAAAATAAAAGATATCTTATATAGCATATGATATATCTTATATAGCATATGATATATCTTATATACTATATAAGATATCTTATATCGTATATAAGATATCTTATATCGTATATAAGATATCTCATAAAGTATATGATATATCTTATACAGTATATGAGATATCTTATATATCATATAAGATATCTTATATACTATATGAGATATCTAATATAGAAATTAAATGAGATGCTATATAAGATATCTTATATGATATATAAGATATCTTATATCGTATATAAGATATCTCATTTAATTTTCTGTATGAGATATCTTATATAATATATAAGATATCTCATATAGCTATATAAGATATCTTATATAATTAAAGTCTCGTTACTAAATAAGATATCTTATATAGGAACGAGATTTTAACAAAATGTCGAAAATGAAGTCTCCCCGTCCGGAATATCTCGAGGATCTACGTAGGGACAGTAGGCTTGTTGTAACAACACGTGTTCCTGTCGCCGCCATTATGTCTGAGCCCACTTCAAGAGTGCGGGAAATGGCAGCCTCTGCTTTGGCCGCTATAAGAGAGACAAGGCGAGCTAGGCCTAGGGAAAATACAGCATCCGTACCATCCCTCTCCGCCATTGCGCCCAATGCAATCCTGAATGTGCTCCGAATGATTCTCGAGGGAGAAATTAGTTTCTGGTTTTTAATGCCACGAAATCTCATTCTATATCAGATATCTTATATAGCAACGAGATTTCAATTATATAAGATATCTTATATAGCTATATCAGATATCTTATATATTATATGAGATATCTTATATAGAAAATTAAATGAGATATCTAATATGCGATATAAGATATCTCATACAGTATATATGATATCTTTTATACTTATATAATATAACTCATTTAATTTCTATATGAGATATCTCATATAGGATATAAGAAATCTCTTATATCGTATATAAGATATCTTATATACTATATGAGATATCTTATATCCTATATGAGATATCTCGTATAGAAATTAAATGAGATATCTTATATAAGTATATAAGATATCATATATACTATATTTTCAAATTGTAAGAGTCGCAGCCGTTTTATTTATAAAATTCTACAGTTAGTGATTTTGTTTTGTATTTTCTAAAGGGATACTATATTGTTCACAAATAAATAAAATAGAGGACTGAATTGTGCACAAGTATATTCAAATTATAACAAAAATTACACAATCACGAAAGTTAAAAAAAACATTGAAATATACACATTTATAAATATACACAAATGTGTTTCAGTGACTTACTTATTATAACGTTTGAGTATATCAGTGATCAGAACTATCATATGCACAGTGATAACAAAGCCAATTAAATTATACCCATAATTACCGGACTGCGTGTTAATATTCTTTTTCCACTATTTTAGTAACGGACACATTTAACTATAGGAAGTCCGACACAACTATAGGAAGTCCGACACTACTGTCATGCTTGTGGTCAAGGGTTTACAGTCAAACACCTTATGATTTAAGTACTTATTGTTTCAATGTATGTCTTGAAGTCAACGTTTATGTTGGCCAAGTATAGAAATATATGTCTGGGGTCACATTAACAAAGCGTTAATATTGACAATAGTTACCTTGTACATACTTCGAACTAGTTAATCCTATACTTCCTGCAAACGAGTTTACATTGTATATATTGCAAACGAGTTTACGTTGTACATACTGCAAACGAGTTGATATTGTCTATATTGCAAACGAGTTTACGTTGTATATATTGCAAACGAGTTTACGTTGTATATATTGCAAACGAATTGACATTGTATATATTGCAAACGAGTTGACATTGTATATATTGCAAACGAGTTTACGTTGTATATATTGCAAACGAGTTGACATTGTTTATACGGCAAACATCTTTGTCTTTTATAATTGATGTAATTTAATTTCGTCATTCAATATGTCTAACATCAGGAAATATCCCATGCAGTGATGTTTCTGTTTTGCTAGTAGGTATGTGGAACATGGCGAATATAAGGGGAATCTCTATGGAACTCGGACAGAAACAGTTATGTCAGCAATACAGGAGGGCAAGATGTGTATTCTCTGCCCAAGCGTACAGGTTAGTGATGTCAATTGTACTGACTAAGTTGTTGAATATTGGTCCAAGCGTAGACGCAAAAACAAGTCAGTTATACCGGGCAAGATGTAGAACAGAAAGATAAGTATGCTTCACTGGCAGGCTAGCTTTTCAAGCGATGTGGCAAATCTAAGAACACAATTCCTAGTTCAGCAACGGCCCCACGTTATATTTGATGGTAACAGTGGTATCTTGATGTCCCTTGTTTGGCAAGTTTCCCGACGGTGGTGCATTGGCACACAGGGAAGGTCCCGCGGGATTTTGTCATGGCCACGTCGCGGGACGACTACTCGGAAAGGGAAATAGTAAAACACCCGAGGAATATGGGGAAACACTGCCTTACTGGCAAGATATCCTGTTTATATACTAGTATATATAGATAAGCCAGCGATGTTGCCAGCGATGTTGTATAAATATGGGACACGGGACGTCTATCTCATCTAACAACGTTGACTATGGTGTATGGTATGCGCATAGCATAGGCGTATCATCTGTCTAAGTTAACAACACGTTATATTGATGACATTGGACCAGCGAAATTGCGTGTATCTGTAAATAGTAACTTTAATTCAATGGAACTAAGTAATATATGATATAGTTTTCTCCTTGCCAAATTAAGTAAAAAGTTGAATATCGTTGTGTTTATTTGCAGGCAATAAAATCACTGCGAACTGCCGAAATTAAGCCTTATATAATATTTATCAAACCACCCGTCCTAGAGAAGCTGAAGGAGACCCGACATAAACAAGCTGCAAGCATCACCTTGGAGGATGGAGATACCCGCTTGTGTAGTGTAAGTTATAATGTCATACAATAGGGCTTATAGGATTTATAACTTTATAGGAAATATTACACATCTGATTCATATCATAATGACGTAACAAAGTGACGGAAGGTTCATTGTTTATAGCAGGCATTGACATTTTGTAGCAGTCGGTAGTTTTGTTTACACCCGCAAGTAATGCCTTCGATATTTAGTTTTAAGCCTTTTTAACCCCTTGTACGGAAATGGTCAGTAAATAATTGGACATAAAGTAATGTTTTGTCTCAACACGGAGAAATATGGCGCAGAAGTATTCATCGTTATTAATATTGCTATTATTCATATGTTAAATGTAATACTTTGGCGTTGATATCCGGTTAATTTGCGTGATGTGGTATAATAAATAAATAATTATAAGTCTAATTTTGGCATTGCTATCCAGGTAGGAAAACGATGTAATCAATTGTTTTCGTTTATATCTTAAGTTTTGATGTTAAGACCATTTTTCTCGAAATGCATTGAAAGAGCCTTTTTCAAACATCGTTTTCTTCTTAATGCTGAAGTGCAATTTAGTACTATCATTCAAACTTAAGTGTTTTGAAAGATTAAACACAAATTTAGTACAGTGGCTAACGTTCATTTGCATTTCCATGACATTTTTAAAATTTAATAGTAGGATTGCTAATGAATTGTGTGTTGCTACCTTACAATCACTTTCCCTGCTAAAACAAGACACTAAATGTAACTAATTCTAAACATAGTTATTGCAACGAGTTTTTGAAATCTAGCTGTCACAAGAAAATAACACCAGTAGCACGTACTAGCTCACACAACTACATTTGTAGGCGGCGTTATACACACGAATATATCGAAACGTGCAGACTTTTGATTCTTATGAGTTATCTCCCGTTGAATAATCGACATGCGTTGTATGTGGAGGATGGGGTTGATTAATGAAATAGATCGATTATCTCGCAATGTTTAACGGTCGTTTGTTTGTTTACATGTTAGAAGCAATGCCATTGAACACAGCTTTTTCAGACTTATAACCGCAAAAATGGTAGCTCCTTTTTAAAGTTATTTATTTTTCAACTTCATTTCTCTGGTGTCTACATTGATGTACGTATGTTTGTTAAAACATGTTTTGGGTAACATTTTGAATACAAGGACACACATGTTTGACTCATTCAATTTGGTTATGTGACAAAAAATAATAAAAATAATAAAGTATCCTCTGGTTTGGTAATAATTACGTAAACGAATATTCATACATCAGAGTCAAAAACGTTATAAACAAGGACAAATGTTCGACTTTGAAAAAGTTATTAGTGAAAGTACCGTTTGTCTGACGCTTGATATATCTTATATATGATATACGTTCTTGAGTCGTAAAGGAAAAACGCCATAGAATCTTCAGTATTTCTAAATATTGTACGCAGTACTTGATGATTTCTACCATCTGCTTCCAGCACACATACACGCATACACAACACACATAGAGGCACGTCCTTAAATGACCTTAGCTGTTGATAGGACGTTTAACGAAATTAAACCAAACCAAACCATTTTTTCTGCTCTTTCCAAGTATGGCCTTACGTTGTATAAACGCTGTCTACAAATCGTTCTATATTTAGTGTTGCGTTTGCATTGCCTACGTCGTGTTAATGACCTTAGCTGTTAATAGGACGTTAAACAAAATCAAACAAACAAACAAACGTCGTGTTTAACCAAAATGTTGTTTAAATAATTTAATAATTTGTGAACCGCTTTGAGGCAACCTACTAGGTTGTGATAAAGCGGTATATAAGAACCTCGAATTATTATTATTATTAAAAACGGGAGAAATGAGTTATCCCTTGTGTGGGACATGGACATTCAACCCTCGTGCAGAATAAGGTGTCAGAACTTAGGCACAGCTTCGTTTCTGACCCGAATTCTACTCTCAGGTAGAATATCCATACCCCACATATCATAGACTCTATTAGTAATACGCCTTGTCTTCTGTTTCAGAATGAAGACTTTGAAAACCTTATTGAGGCGAGTGATAAAATGGAGGATCGATATGGCTACCTTTTTGATTGTACGATAGTTAATCAAAATCTGCATCTAGCGACAAACGAACTTTTGAAAGTTGCACATTCTGTTGAAACGGATGTGACATGGATACCTGCATCATGGATTCAATAATAAATACATATTTTGTGATTTTTCGAAAGATTTCTTTTGTCTTTAGATGAAGATGAAAGAAGCATCTATGCATTGATATATCACAACATATGGATCTGTAGATTCTGGTGCTTTCTTTCTTTCTTTCTTTGTTGCCAACCTTGCAACAATTAAGAAATGTATTTTTTTTTCAATCTACCTACGTTAAAAACAACTAAAAAACACAATACTCCAAAATAACAATATCTTATTCGTAAATAATCGCACATTAACAACATGTTTATATTGTTGCTGTTAACCGGGAAATTTCGTCGCAGTTTCATTTTCGTCTTTTTTGGCCGTCGTAATGATGGTGAATTTATCACGACAGTGAAAGAAAATGAACAACTTACTTCACTTAGCAATAACATGTGAAGGGCAAAAGTAACACTGCGTGAAAACGGAATCTACCAGTGAAAGGCAGACATTTGACTGGGCGAACGTTTCCCGGCATACAGTAACAAATGTGCACCTGAGTTCTTGGCTAAATGATCATCGAGATCATCAGTCTGTGACAAACATAAACAAATAGATGATTTGAGCGGAGGAATGCCATACACCTAAAACTATGTAGTTAACAAAAAAATATCATCGTCGCAGGGTTCTCCATATGCACATTAACGCTTAAGATGGTGTTGTTATCCTCATAATTTGTATATATTACTTTATAATGATATTTGTTTTAAGACGTAATATTTTCTTACGCGGAACCCTTTTTTGTGGTCATTATATCCTATTCAGGGCGTAACCTGGCGCAAGCAGGCGTTTTCTTTTGAGAAAAAAAACATTCCCAAGTGAGAAAATCCATTCTCATGTTGTTATCAAGTTCTTTTATAGTATTCCCACAATGACAACCAATTATAATGATTTTATCATGCTATCGGTAGGTGGTTTAATGTAGTTTACAGATGATAAAAATTGTAAGGTCACTGCAGCCATGTTTGTTAAGGATACAACTATTCGATGCTGGCTGCCAAACGATAAAATGGATCGATATTCTCTGCGAAGCACATGCTATCTATCTCGCCCTTGAACACGCAAAATCAAATGATATACCGAAGTCACTTATCAACTCTGATTCACTCACTTTTCTAAAGAGTCTTCGCAACAAAATTTTAAAGAATATTTCAAGTTGTAAATTATAAGTATAATAATATAGTATTACTTAACCCTGTCAAATTACATTATGTTGGGTTCCGAAAAATGTGGGAATACCAGGTAATGAAAAGGCAGATCTCCCTCCCAAAGCCGCTTTATTGCTACCACTTGTTGATTTCAAACTTCATTTTATAGATTTTAAACCTTTGATAACACATTTTGTATGGTCAAAGTGGCAACACATTTTGTAAGGTCAAAGTGGCAAAATAATTGGAATTATTGCGGAGAAAACAAATAACACTCCGAGACAAGGTTGTCCTTGCCCGCCTCCGGATTGATCATTCATATATTACCCATTCTCATTTATTGAAATGCGAAGGAAGACAAGCCTCAATGCATAGCATGCAACGAACCATTTACAGTTAAACACTTGTTATTATACTACAGAATGGGGACTTAATAATAACGTATGAGGGAACGGAAGAAAACACCGATATTGTAGATTTTGCACACTAGTCGCCTCGTACGATGACGTAGTGAGAGGTAAACATCCGCGTCAGTTGAAAGACTTTATGAACCCATTTAACAATATTACTACTTGAAAACGGCTTAGCCGGACAAGTAAACGTCGATATTAACCTTGCTTACTTGTAATGATTAAGTAAATTGCAAGGTAGAAAATACATTTCGTTCCTTTTTTGTTACGTCGTCACAAAGCTGAGGATACGATATACAATCACCTTTGCAACAGCTTTACCTATTTTGCGATGCCTACACATGGACAGTGACAAAATATTAACGTTAAACGTTGGCTCCGAAAATAAATATGGATTTAACTCATTGCATGAGTAATATCTGAAGTGCTACGAGTGAAAAGCTATCGTAGTAGTCACGCCCCGGAAGCTTAGGCTTATGTGTCATTCGCATTACTAAGAACATATATAGTCAGCGTACTTCAGCTCATCGACATCTTTAAGTGGAAGACCCGTCAGTCACAAATACACGATACATGAAGTACCACATTGTGACTGTAATCATATAACAATGGTGTAGGAGGAAGCAATGTGATGTACTTTACCATAGATAAACAGTTGTTGCTTACAATAAGCGTGGTTAAAACTAATTGTATCCATGATATGTTAGTCATTTGTAAAATACATCGCGTCTGATCAATCTGAAACCAGCGTCAGTACATATTTGTAACTGTGTACAAATATGCAAAAGCACTGGGGCCATCTTGTCTTGATGGGTATATTATCACGTTTCTGTAAAACTGTGGCCGAAAAAGTAGTTATCGGATCTTCAGAAAAAAACTGTGAACTATGGATACCAAAAGATTTCAAAAATCTCCAACAAAATGACAAAGTGATCATCACTGGTTCTGCCTTTTCACACGCGTTTAATACTCCAGTACAGATTGGCGTGTATGTAACACACACACGGTGGATGAACTTTGAAGGCTGTACCCTCCGTTCCCATAACGGATCATGCGTCCATCAATTGAGTGGGGAAGCAGACCCTATCGTGGAATGCTATGAACATTGCAACCAGGCAACATTCTCCACCTATAATGGTTGTTGTTTTTGTAATGGATATGGCAACACGACATCATTTTGTCCAGCCAAACATTGTTTTTCAAATTTTTCCGGATTGTGCGGTGAGTACTTCGGTGACAAAACCTCAGGTTGTTTCTGCCAATACCAACCTATCCCTATGGAATATAGCGGATTTTATAACTGCCTGCAACTGTATCATAGCAGAAAACAGAGTATTCACCAATTATCTCAACAATGTGATACTGATTTAAATTATTTCGGTGTGCCAACAGATTTTTCTAAAAATTATCCTAAAACTAAATGGTGGACTGCAGCCCTGAGTGTACAAAAGGAGTTAAAACAGTTTGCAAACGCCACATATTTAAAAAGCGAAATTACCTTGCTTCCAGGGACATATTACTGGGTAGGAACATTTAGAAAACAGATTCTTGTGAGAGAACGTCCAAATAAAACTGAAAACTTCTGCGGTACAGTACTCAAAACTAGCGAAGGAGCAATACGATTCAAAATAAAGCTATGCAATTCGTCTTCTCTTCAGAAACTCTGTGTGACTAAGGATGATTCCTCGCTGGTGCCCAGGACTACAACAACTACAGAAAGTCATATCAACACGACTCGACCAACAGACGGCTGTGTGTTTACAGCCAACAATAAATGTACCACAATTGATACTATACCAACGGATCAGGAAGACGGCTTAGGTGAAAGTGGCGTTATCGTTATAACTGTTGTTGTGATTGTGATAATACTTGTTATGATTTCATTGGGAATATTTTTCAAGAACAGACGAACTGCTAGATCGCCTTCAATGATGAGCGAGGTCAGTGGATCAACTGATTATATTCCGGCTCCGCGAAATGTATACATTTCGCAGTCGGCAATGCACGAGCACAGAGGTGAAGCAACACCTAATGAGAACGGTTACAGTGAAGTTTGTATTGAAGATCAAATCGCTGAAAGTGCTTATAGCGAGATCGAGATAGCAAATGCGGAAGTACCAATTAACATTGCACAAAATCGTTTAAGAAACAGTAAAAACGATGACCATTACGATTCATTTGGTAATGTGAAAAAGGGCGCAGCAGAGCAAAGTGACATTTCAAATTCTAATTACGATCATGTACAAAGGACCGTGAACGTTGACGCATATGACGTATTTGAAAGGAATGATGACGTTACCATGTCGGATTATGATCAAATGGACAAACTGGTCAATAACGAATATGACACATTTAACACGAAAGGAGATGCTGCAACAGATGTGAATACTGACTATGATCATGTCGATTTGATGACAGAAAACGATCAGCACTCGCGAACAAGTGTCTGATCTACACTATTTGACTTATGTTGGCAGTTGCATATATAGAGATTTCCATTCAAGTGATAGTTGGTTTTCATGTTTATCTAGCTGCAGCAAAACCGTTCTGATGGTCAAACAAAGATTTCTTGTCAAACACACTTTCTTGTTCCGTTGGTAATATAAATTAAAAACCACATTTTGTCAATGACCTGAAAGAATGATTGATACATATAAAGCCTAATACCGTATCCATTGTCTAGAAATGACTTTTTTACCCTATCACTTGATTTTAAGCAACAAAAGGAAAGTTGATTTGACCAAAGAATCCGTACCTGATCATGGGAAAGTTTTACCAATACAGGACTTAGTCATAAATTTCACCTTTACGTGAGATAATAAAAGTACGTCACTAATACCTTCAAATTGTATACAGACACGATGTTTACCGATGGTCTTTTACAATAAGAAAATTAGAATGAGAAGAGTAAGAAAAACATGATTACCAGTCATCACGAGTTTGAGGACCTTTTTTCTCCCTCAACATTCAGATATTATATACAACAAAAATCATATGTTTCTTTTTGGAATTCATTTTCCTGTTTCGAGGACATAATTTACCTATTCATGAACTCTGACGTCGCAAAGCATTTTAACTTGATCTTATACTTAGAAGATTGACCAATGAAATAACGTCCAGAGTGTTACCCGAAGTGGTTAACCCAAAATATTTACCAACTCCTAACAGGTTTATCCAATGAGTCGGGAGTGAAGAAAACAATAGTGCTTGTGGGAGAAAGTATTGTCGTTAATAAACAGAATATTCATTGAATTTGTTCTCATTATGTATTTCCTTCAAATAAAATGAGACATCCTATTATTACTGGTTCTTCTTTTCACATATTATTTCTACGTTGTCAATTTTCAACCGTACAAGATATATTTATGAACTTGATGTACTACTTCATCAAACTGGTAGGAATGTGTTGCTTAATTATTTGGTAACCTTGACCTTCATGTCAATGGACTAGGGGTGTGAAGGGTCATTTCAAGCCTCATCGGGGATTTGGAATTGGTTTTTATATTCGTAATCTGCAATAACAGGCGATATCAAATTCATTCAACAACGGATATAGGAGATAAGGCATAACATAGAGAGGTATAAGCACACATTTTTCCAATTAATTAAAATGCGTAAAGATCGTCTAATTTGCGCTATTTACCTTAAACTTGGTCATTCTGAAACAAATTTACTGTTCACTTTTCAGTTTGTGTAAGCCTTCGCATGCAGCAACCAAATAAATATTTGACAGGCTTTAAATTTGTCAAACCAGTATCAAATCGTAGGAAGGAATTTGTGTTGGTCCCATGCGGAGGCTCTCATTTCTGCATGCTGATTGTTCCAAAACACAAAATTTCGGCTATTTCTGCATAGGAACGCAATTGTGATGCTATGATTGGGCATCTATGCAAGCGTAATGACAAAAACAAAACTATCTGCACAGGGAAACATGGCCCCAATTAACCAATATGATGTACATAAAAGGCATTTTCACAACTTTATGAAGCCGAAAATGACCCATAACGTCCAAACTCCTTTAAAGACCAAATGAGTGCAAACTTTCAAAAGAAATCTTGCCCTGGCCTTAACTTTTGAACACTTAAGATATCTTAAGGAATCCTGAAATATATTTGCATCAGTCAATTAAGGTAATTAGTAAGCTGTAATAATGCAACTATAACATTGTCAAGAATGCAAAGTATTCAGCGAAATCCTGGCCGGAACATACTAATGTCCTTAAAAATTGTTATTCCCTGATTAACGTTCAGTATTTAGAGTAACGACAACAACTGGTTAACCCGTGATTAGTATAATTTAACCGTGTGAAATGCTATGCTAGATGCCTTCGGCATGGCATTTCAGTGAAAAAGCACTATAAAGTCGGCATCAGATCAACGCTATCACAAGGAGGCAAGCACACCAACGTACCCTGTATTCGGCACACACACAAACGCACGCTTACATAATACACACGGAGGAACTTCCATAAATGTCCGTGGCTGTAAATACGACGTTAGAAATAATAAAACCAAACCAAACCAATCAATCCGCCAACGAACATATCTAAATTCGCAGGAGAACAAATTAGCATCATAAAGTGTTCTCCAATGCAAAACGTTGATCTTTAGAGCATTTCCATATCCTACTCCGTTGCAGTCAGAGTCTCCCCTATCATCCCGGGAGGTCGGAATCACCCATATTGGCCCCCTCGGGCTGATATGTGAATATCGGGCTGTCACAGAGTAGGATATTGAAATGGTCGTTTGGTAGCCTTTTTAGGTCACCTGAGCTTTAGCTCAAGTGACCTATTGCTATCCGTTTTCGTCCGTCGTCGTCCGTCGTCCGTCGTCCGTCGTCCGTTAACATTTTACATTTCAAACTTAAAGTCAAGTTCTGCTGGGCCGATTGAACTGAAAGTTGGTAGGAATGATCGCCTCATGGTCCTGACAAAGTGTTGTTATTTTTCGGGTCGATCAGAAATCCAATATGGCCGCCACGGCCGCCATTTTGAAAACCTATTTCAAACTTAAAGTCAAGTTCTGCTGGACCGATTGAACTGAAAGTTGGTAGGAATGATCGCCTCATGGTCCTGACAAAGTGTTGTTATTTTT
>NW_018408229.1:302139-313823 GCF_002113885.1 Mizuhopecten yessoensis | reverse complement strand
CTTGACTGTTACCAGAACTAACCATTGACTGTTGCCAGTACTTACACTTGACTGTTGCCAGTACTTACCTTTGACTGTTGCCATAAATAACCCTTGACTGTTACCAGTACTTATACTTGACTGATACCAGTACTTACACTTGACTGTTACCAGAACTAACCCTTGACTGTTGCCAGAACTTACACTTGACTGTTGCCAGTACTTATACTTGACTGTTACCAGAACTTATACTTGACTGTTACCAGTACTTACACTTGACTGTTGCCAGTACTTATACTTGACTGTTACCAGTACTTATACTCGACTGTTGCCAGTACTTATACTTGACTGTTACCAGTACTTATACTTGACTGTTACCAGTACTTACACTTGACTGTTGCCAGTACTTCTACTTGACTGTTACCAGTACTTATACTTGACTGTTACCAGAACTTATACTTGACTGTTACCAGAACTTACCTTTGACTGTTGCCATACTAACCTTTGACTGTTGCCATACTAACCTTTGACTGTTGCCAGAACCAACCCTTGGCTGTTACCAGAACTAACCATTGACTGTTGCCAGTACTTATACTTGACTGTTACCAGAACTTCACCTTGACTGTAGCCAGTGCTAACCATTGACTGTTGCCAGAACCAACCCTTGGCTGTTACCAGTACTTCTACTTGACTGTTGCCAGTACCTATACTTGACTGTTACCAGAACTTATCCTTGACTGTTGCCAGTGCTAACCATTGACTGTTGCCAGAACCAACCCTTGACTGTTACCAGAACTAACCCTTGATTGTTGCCAGTACTTATACTTGACTGTTACCAGAACTAACCCTTGACTGTTGCCAGTTCTTACCATTGACTGTTGCTAGTGCTAACCATTGACTGTTGCCAGTACTAACCTTGACTGTTGCAAGGACGTTTTAACAAAGGTATGCTGTGTTTAAACTTTGATAACATTTTGTTTCATCGTACTTTATTCAGGTTTGACACATATGACAGTTGAACATCAAGGTGAATCGCATCGAAACAGAATATTGATTAAACAGTGCATTACGTTTTTACATATGTTTAGTTTCGATAAATATAATATCCTCCAACAAAACGAATCGTACAGACTGTGTGCATAGACAACGAAACGCAAGTACCGATGATAGGGAAGGAAATCTATCAGGAAGCACACATCCGTCCTGGTGTATGCCGTTTTAGAACAGAGAGACTGTTCAGGAAAACCTCTGACTTTTATCCTGAATAGGATGACAGTACTTTAGTGTTAATAGATATTTCCCGTTAATGTTAGAGTATCATGCTTATTAAAGATACATAACCGACATTTAAGGAAACTTAACAAATTGAAAAGAAAAGTGCAATATAGATTAACAATAACTGAAAGAAACTGTTTTAATATTTATGCAGAAAAAACTAATCCTTTATTGAAACATTAAAAACTACACTTTAAAAATAAAAGGGTAAGATAAATTTTGTTTCAAGTCTCAGGTGGAAAAGAAATGTGTAAACCCGGTATGTCTGTCTACATTAACCATTAGATACACTCTTTACTACCCGCCCTATCTCAAGGGGGAACACACTGCCCCACTGCCTCCATTACACGTTACACACTCTTCATTGCACAAATTGAGGTATGTCATTTAATGGGTTTAACAGTTGAAAAAACGCCAAACCAATAAAACCAAGCCAAACATATTAAGAAAATTGCATTTATTGCCAATTTTTTTAGTATTCCATGTACACTGTCATGATATTCAAAATTGTTGTCGTTGTTGATATCATGTTGAACGCATGGAAAACATTCCTGTCTTTATATGTCAAATTATAACTTTTCTACGTGGTGTTTGCTTACGGCGCATCGATACATCGAGTTTCCAAGGAAATTGACATTACCAATTTATAGATCTTAGCAATATATCACTAAGGGGAAAATATATAATTAAACGCCAGTCAACAGTTTTTCTATTTATTTTGTATACAAAATTCACATCCATATTGAGATATTCTTTACATTGAAACAAAACAATATACAAAGATATAAATGTAAAATAACTTAAGCCTATTTTTATCATGTGTGATGTTACAATTGGCGAACGCTCAACATTAAGGTCAAACGTAAGATATTGCATGGCAAGGCACTAGCAAATAGAAGTAGTTGAAAACATTGCAACGGGTGCAGCTGATTTATGTTGGTCGATTTTGTGTCCACCAGAAGAGAGCACAAACGCGAATCCTCAATTCTGCAGAGAGACGCCTCGAATGACTTCAGATGTTAAAAGGACGTTAAACAAAGTAAAACTTAACTAAAACCAAACTGAAATGGTATCATGCTTTCGTGTCAACATCGTTTTGTTGTTTCTTTGTTTGTGGTTTAGTATCCTCGCAAAGGGTAAAGTTCGCAGGACACGTGTGCCTGGGGAGGCATTGCCGGATCGAATGCAGTAAAGCCAGAAACAAATTAACAAAGGTCACAAGTGTTGTAATGGTAGCTATTGTTGCAGTATCCTCTAAGCAGAACACGCGGAATACCCCCCACCGCCGAGCCGGTGGATGCACAAATGTCGATTCTTTAGATAACATGCAGTGGTACACAGCATGCATATTATTTCCCCTTAGTTTCAGTTCACCTCAATTTGACCATTTTAAAACTCATAACACACGGGGTTTTCCTCCTTAAACAAACGGGAAACGTGCGTTCTGAATTCGTGATGTTTCTTTTCATTTGAGGAATTAAGTACTTTCAGTTCTCTTATATACGGGGTGACGATCTGATCTCATTTTGTAAAACATTACAAAATTCTATATGTTCCGTGTGAAACTCTTCAAGGATTTGTTCAATATTTAGATATCTGAAAAGTGAATTTCATTTTAAAACTGAACAATTCCATTTTCCTGCTGAATGAATTATACTCATCATCCATTTCTAGATTGGTCTGAATATCGTTATACATTGTGAATTTAATACGTAGACCGTGACGTACACAAGCGTACTAGTTAACAAAATGAGTTACTTAACAATGTACATGTGTATACTATTCCATATGAGTATGGAATGTAGTGGATTGTATGTGAACCATGTGTCTGACCCAACGACGAACAGAGAAGCTAGGAGAACGTGCGAGCTAGTGAGACCATTGGATCAAAATTCAAGAAATATCCTACTAGAAATATCCAACTCGTTGGCGCCAGTGCCAAAGCTAGCCTGGGTAAACGGTTATGTTGCTTTCACTAACTGGATTGAGTTCAAAGGGTGTATACCAGTTGACTTATCAACCATACAATCAAACCTTCAGCGTATCCCTAACGGGTCGAATGATGTTATATTGTTCTGTTATCGAAGATGTTATCCGTCCACATTTGCGCTGTACGATGATAACTGTGTGTGTATTGATCCCAATTTCAGACGAGGCAACCGAACATTCTGCCAGGATGTCATGCTAATGGACGGAATAGGAATAATTGGTGTCAAACGACATAACGTCAATGCATGTATTTGCACATACTCTCCAAGACACGAAAATGCTTCAACATTAACGGAAAACATAGGATATGGACAATGTTTAAACCTGCAGCACAATTATTCCAATCACCCATCAATCCAATCTTCAAATTGTAACGCCAAGAGGTACTACTTCTGTTATATAAATCAAACTTCAAGTTATACCTTCAATAGTAACATGGAACAAAAGAAAACGTTTTGGGAATCTGCCATGCATTGTCAAAACCTAAGTACGTATTTTGCCTTAAATTATAGTGATAACCTCGCAGTAACATTATCTTCGGTAGTGCTTTGGGGGTCATCATTCAGGAGATACACACTCCATTTGAATATTTCTGATAACGTCAGCAGCGTGTATTGTGCAGCAGTAGCACCAGAAGCAGATGGATCATTTGAAATTGTGCCAAGGCCATGTACCGACAGACTTCCTGGATTTTGTAGCAATGATGCCAACTTGAGTACTGTGGTCGTTGTTTTCATAAGCCTGTGTGTTGCTATTGCAACATGTTCATGTTTCACGATTCTGTTTTTTAGATTTTTTAAGAGATATACATTAAATATTTTTGAAACGAAAGCTGAAGACGTACATCCCAAAACGATAATGACCAAGAATAGACCAGAAATAGAACTTTATGTATTTAACGAAGTGTGTGACACACCACAAGTTGAGTCGTCAGGTGTCTACAACGTTTTACACCAGAGAAACACGTCGGATACCAAATCGAGACCAGAACTATATGACCACATACCAGGAGGGGCTGCCAATGGTAGATCGGATGACAACTACGACTTGATATGTGGTCAGGGTAAATCGATTGAACGATCGGTTGAATCGACAGACTACGATAGTGTCAAATATAGACCAGAAATGGACAACGCTCATTTAAAAAGACATTATGACAATTTTGAGTTACAAAATGACAAACAGAAAACTCAGATGTTTTCTGAATATGATCACGTGGATCATATATTAACAGAGAAATGAACATCATTACTTTATTACATCACATTGCCGATTAAGCAAATCACGTTTGTAATAATAATCTTATCTAGTAGTACGCTGCATTGTTGCTATCGCTGTCTCCGGCACACCACAAAGAAAACTAGGTATGTTTAATCTTCATATGCACAATGCAAGTGTGCAATTAGATTCATTTACATGATATTTTCTTTTTAACTTTTTATTTACTCTTGTAAGCATTATAATCAATTCCAGACACTTTTCCCTACACTGATGTCATTGAGTACATGCGTTATATATAGTTTAAAATGTATTCCATTAAAACCAATAAATGGATGCATATTTTGTTTAATGTTCATGGTTTTGAATTAAAAAAAATGGATGAATGTATTTTTCATCATATATTCATAGTACTAGTCAGCCTAACTATCCGTGTCACCTACATAATATCGTTTCTCACAGATGATCGGGTCATTTAATGGACACGTACAAGTGTCATATCACTGACTTGTCACAACCTGGACAATTCGGAAGAAGATTCGTTAGTTAGTTATAAATAATAAAGGCTAAGATTGTTTACACACAAACAGGACTGACTGCACT
Source organism: Mizuhopecten yessoensis (assembly GCF_002113885.1). Lineage (NCBI taxonomy): Eukaryota > Metazoa > Mollusca > Bivalvia > Pectinida > Pectinidae > Mizuhopecten > Mizuhopecten yessoensis. The sequence goes on along the minus strand of NW_018408229.1, from coordinate 308,759 downwards.
CTATTACTGCAGGCAGTCAGGGGGACGGGTAACATGTTTACCCCTTATTGGACTAGAGTGCGATGGGGCGAAATGTCTCTATGGTTTTTGATAGCTGTGTTTACTTATTCGGCACACTGTTGCTCGGTGAGTTGTTTTTTAAAGTCGAAAGACACCGGACATTTACACACTTAACCTGGCAATGGAAACAGAAATTTTCGAAAATTACAAAAATAAGTTTTCAATTCCTGTGTGTGTTCAAAACAAACTGAGTCTTTATAACCCGAACAATGCATCATGACACTCGACCGGGCTTTATCCTGGTATAGAGATATCCCAGACAAACCCTGAATTGAAATACATAGTAAAATACATTTGTATATACATTGTATTCGTAATCTTAGTTAGCGATCAGACTATAGCACAAGGATCCTGGTGACAAGCTTAATGGTACGACCCGAAATACGTTACTTGGGGTTATGAAAATGGAGACTTGATCATGGTAGTGTTTTAATTTATATTCGACATTAGACAGCAATGCCAACATTATAAATTTCCTTTTATCAAACCAGTTAGGGTTTGAAAATAAATCAAACGGAGCTAGTACCCAAAATTGGTATATATTCTGTCGTTTTAAAGATTATTGTGAACGTTTGTAACTTTCTTACACATTTGTTTAAAGTATTTTTTGTATTGTTAAACGGCCCATCGGCAATGTAGGGCCAACAATACTGTAAAAAGAATCATTTACAAAAATAAACACATCAAACCGAAACCAATAGCTTAAAATATGTAAAGGATTAAAGAAATACATCAATATTGAAGAAATTGGCTAAACAATATATCATATTTTATTGTAAAGAACAACAGCGTGTAAAAAGTCAAATATTAATTGCACAGAAACTGTATCGAATAATCAGTTCATAGACGGTACATCATAAAATCGGTCACGTATTTGTTTGAAATCAGCGCATTCAATCATAAAGTGTTTGACTGTAAATGGTTGATCGCATGACAATAAGGTTGGTTTTTCTTACGCAAAGTGTAACCATGTGTGATGTGGGTATGGCCTGTGCGCAGTCGCGAGGACAATTTCCTCTCTGCGGTCTGCTCTACTTGTTGCACATAAACCCACATTAGGCTGAATTGCAAATAACTTGCTGTTTAATTCTTACACATATTTACTTACTGTGATGAAAATGTATTTTATAGATTTCGTGAAGGCAACATCCATTATGACTGCTTGAAAATATCTTTGAGTATCAATTTAATAGACTTTTTAAAATTAGCGGTTAATAAATAGAAGTACGATGCAAAAATATTTATTGCGATATTGCCATCGAGGCCAAAACAAGGCGAAACATATTAAGGTCAATGAATTTTCGGAGCACAAAACATATGTCACTTAACTCACACAGTGCAAAAAATACTAGTCAATAAATTGGCAGAGCGCAAAAAATACTAGTCAATAAATTGGAAAGCACCAAAAAAAATCGCATTTGGTCGATATTATTTTCAAATACAATAATGACAGGATTTAAAACGTGTTTACACAGCCGGTGCTTGTATGTCAAGGTGTCCCATCGCACAGATACAATGTATAAATATGTCATATACCGAATGCTCTTTTCTTAGTGGATGTTTTCTCCCCCTCGAGTGATACTTTGTTGTGATAAATAATTATCGTCTAACTATTTTAACCATTAAGCATTCTTTTAAATTACAATGAAATTAACTGGCATAAAGTTGCATTGACAAATTATTTCGCTTGAAATTATAATAACAAAATAATTCGCTTGAAAATACAATAAAAATAATTCGCATAAAATTACAATGACGAAAAAGTTTAAATTACACTAATTTTAGTAAATTACATGAAATTAAAAAGACTGAAAATTTCGTGGAAAATGAATAAAATACATACACCATAACTGAAATTAAACAATACTAATTTTAAAAACAAATCGAGTATATGGAATTATATTTCAGACAATCAATTTCATCAGCTCAGATTTAGTTTTCTAATAAATTATAGCATGACCATTTTGTGACGGGTCATTGTTGATATTCGTTGCGTGTATCGACGCTTGGCGGAGACCGGAATATGATATAACGGATGTACATAGGTCCTTTCCTTTCCTGGTAGCGACAATGAATAACCGCTTAAAGGTCGGTATTAGCATGATGAAAATGATGTCACTTCCTTCAAAGTGTTTGTGTGAGATATTTTACTAACACTTGTGACCTACCAGGATATTTAATGAGTCACATCTATAAATGATCGTATAGTGCACACGTGAATTACGTATTTGCGTAAATCACAGCAGCTGTTGTTATTGGATTAATACATAGTTAATTGTAGTTGCATTACACCTGAACTGTTATGCTACAAGAATATTTATTTTCCGTCGATTTTGCAAAACATACAAGCTACGGCCAAAGGGAAATAAAACTCTCGATGTGCTTTTAAATGGATTTTCGAGGACATCAGTTATCCTAACAATAAGTCGACCGGCAATTCTACTAGAAATATTCAAACAAAACAGAACAAAAAACCCACAAAAGAGTTGAGCATTTAGGTAAAGAGGATCAACCCGTATTGAAGGGTCGAGTTTCGTGTATTATGAGTGGTTGCAGATGTCCTAAACACTTAAACCCGTAGCGGAAATAATTTGAAATGAATTATACATTTTACAGGATTACAATGTATATTTTAATACTTTTGGTGGCATGCCTCAAGGTGGCACATTTTACTAACGTTATATCATCGCGTGCTGTGCCATGGACGAGTGCAAAAAATGAATGCACCTTGGTCGTGCCAGAATTGATGAAACCTGGAGATCTAAATTTTGACATTCCTATCATAAATGGAACAGTTAATACAACTCTTGCTTGGATCGGTAGATATATTTCTTATTCGAAGTGGATTGAATTTGAAGGATGTTTTAATACAATTGATGATTTTGATGTACAGGAGTTTGAAATATCCGAATATAATGATAATCGCGTATGGAGGTGCCACAGTCTGTGTTCAGGAAATAACTTTGGATTAACAGAAAGTGTATGTAAATGTTTCACGAAGTCAACGAGATATAAGGACATATCCTCGCTTTGTAAAAAAAACTTTCGAAAAGAACGAAATGGAGGATTATACGGAACGAGTGGCTGTATTTGTAAATACACAAAAAGTGAAGCTATGTTTGCGGAATCGAACGAAGGTAATTGCTTATCTATACTATATTTCTCTGGGTCAACATCTGCAAACATACGATGCAATTCATTGAATAAAATGTTAGGAATAACCGGTAATGGAACCGGTTCGTTTAAACTATTGCCCGGAAATGGATCCTGGATTAACAACGTTAAACATTGTCAATCAAATCAATGTATTTTGCCAAAACGAATTGAGTTTAACACGATACACCCCCTTAAGAATATAACATACTGGTTGAATGTCTTTCGGGTACAAATTTACGAAGATCAAAAACAACTAACAGCGAATACCCCGAAACTTTGTCTAGCTTTGCGCATCTCCGGGAATAGAGGGATAGGAACGGAAATACGTAACTGTTCTGACAAACTTCCGGTTGTGTGTGCCAATCAACAGATTAAGATTAGCGACAGTGAGGACGATTTTACACAGATTATATTGATAAGCATTGTAGCAAGTATGTGTGTTGTAGTGTGTATCTTTTCTATGGTGATCGGTGTTCTATGGCATAAAAAATATAGACGACAACAGTTAGTCTCACATTCAGCAGATGTGAGCGCGCACGAAGTTAACCATGAATACCACGATATCGAATTAAACACGGTCGACGATGGTTCAAACGGAATATATAACCGATTGCATGACACGTCCAATAACGATGATGTTGGAATAACAACTGTTTATGATCATGTGCAAAACCCGGATTACGACCAAATGCCAAAACGGTCAAGCTGGCATTAACAATGATTCGGTATTCACGGAATATGACCATGTTACAGTTTTCAGAATTTGAACAGCATGATGATGTGTAGGGACTCTTTATATAGAATCGCAAAAAGTATACAATGTGGAATCGATGGACTATTTCAAACGTATAGCTTAATTTGAAACGATTTTATGCATTTTCCAGATTGGTATACACTGTAGAGGAACTTGAAACAAATGCATGTCTTTGTAACTCTTTATAATCGTGTTGATGTATTTAAAACTGTTAATGCCTTTATAAGCTGGTTATACTGTGCTTACATATTTTGATGTTTATCAAAAGAGCTGGAACGGAGATTGTTGTAAACCCTACGAAAGCCCCAATGAACTGGCGGCCGCCAGATAAAATATTTTCAAACTTTGGCACAAATCCGGTTTCCGTTTGCTGGGATTTGGTTTATGTTTGTTTAAAGTCCTATTAACAGCTATGGTCATTTAAGGACGTGTCACTATGTATTCGTTTATGCGTGTATGTGTGCTCAAGGCGGTGTGTTAGGCCTCGTTTGATTATCCGGTTATTGATTATTCCTTTGCGAAAGAAGGACAAAATATTCTTGATATATTTTTCCGAAACTGAATTATTCAGCTCTGCCTATAGTTCGGTCCAAGTGCGTTCGTTTATCGTGGATTAATTATGCGCCACCTGAACCGTTTAAACCGTGATACGCGAATGTTACCATTCGGGAATTTCCGTCATAATTTGAATTAGACGGTGCACCATAATTGATTCTCGGTGAAACGAAAAGACCCGAACAGAATTTGGTTGTAAAGTATTCAAGTTTAAAAGATTTTGTTGCCTATTGTTTATAACGGTATCTGTAGTCTGATGTAAGTACATGTCGTATTATTTTTAATCCCCGGATGTCGATTCTTCAGCGACTAAGAGGTTGTGTACTGTTAACGAACTCCTGATAACGTGCGCTCATACTTGAGAGCCCGAGAGCATATCCGATATATTAAGCACAGTCATAAACGAGCCAACTCTACCATGGAAAAGATAAAATAGAAATATTGACTTCCCAAGTTAATAATATATAACATTATAAAGAAAAAAAACGCGTTAAAATAAGAACGATGTTAAAAGAAATAACAATATTTAAGTCCCCCAAAACGAAGCGGGGGACTGACAGTCTGTTTTTGCTGTTTCTTTATATTATTTTATTCTTTCTGTTTTCTTTTTTATTATCATTTTCTTCCTTTTAAGGGTATCCTGAGTTTTTTCCCCACAAACTACTGGTTTGATACTATAGCAATTTCATACGAACATTGACGGGCATGTGTAGGTGTGCAGAATGCGTTTCTTTTTCTGATCGGTCATCAAACACGGTTGCCGTAGCCTATACTTTATTGATACAAATATATGTGTGCGCCAAGGTGATGCCAAACGCCCCTCTCTTTTTTGTGATTTTGCTTCAGCTTTGTATGTTAGTGTATTATGGCAATGTAAATTCTTCCAAATGCAACTACAGGGACAGTTCGGAGGACTTCTGTCAAATTCTGTCAAGTCTACCGGAAAAGGTATCATGCCAATAAATATCCCTGTTTAGGTACCTCGACTGGAGAAATGTAACATCCATTCGTACATCTTTATTAATATCGTATTTATGTGTATGATCAAAATGCCAAAATACATTTCAACGGCAAGGTTGCACACGAATGCTTCATTTTTTTAATCAATTTTATCGAAATCGATTAATTATATAGATTTCATTATATTGATTTTGTTTACAAGAATAAAGATTATCGATGGAAGACAATATATTTGTTGTTCTTTAAACGTTGTTTGTAATAATATATGTAACTGGCGTCAGATAATCTGCCGATCATAGCACATTTGGTGTTGGATATTTAGTTAGGCCTCATTCCAACGGAGTAGCACTATAAAGTCGCCATCAGATCCGCGCTATCATAAGGTGGTAACTACACTAACATATCCTGTCTCCAGCACACATTACACACAAGCACGCTCGCATTACACATATGGAGGCACGTCCTTAAATGACGGTAACTATTGTAGGACGTTTTACAAAGTAAATCCACACTTACACCAAAGCATTTGCTCTATCTACAACATGTATTATACAATAAACATTATGAGAAGATTACACACATTAACATTCATTCTTTAGAAAGTTGTGTTTATGAATGTATTTCGGAAATAACGTTTAGATAGACAATGTGTAAGCACACAAAGATGTTAAACGTGTAACCGCCCAAGATGTGAGGGTTACAAGGAGAATGAGTTTAATAATTCAGTATTCGAGACATATCACAACCAAACATTAAAATGTGAAATGTATGCCTATGTGGGTGTATCAAAGAAATAAACGATTGTGAAGGTACGTGTTTGTGAACGTAATGCAAAAATATATTTCCAATAGGAGTTTCAAATCTTGAATTTCACGCCATTTGCCTCGAGCGAGTTTATCGCAAGGATTTGAATTTGTAAAAAAATAAAAGGACAAACATATGATTCACGTCTAGATTATTGCTAATAAAAACATAAATATATTGCAATAAACGTTCCTTGCGATTTTTTACGAGATACATATCGCGATATACAAGTGATTCTTTTGTTGTGTCCTTCAAAATTGCACATATTACGAAAAAGGACAAGAAAACAGGTGATATAAGGTAAGTGTCACTATACTCTGTTTCAGGGCTA
>NW_018408229.1:298494-300547 GCF_002113885.1 Mizuhopecten yessoensis | reverse complement strand
ACACTACCACTTTACCATTTGGTGTCAACGTAGCAGAAGGCTTTCACCGTAGCTCCATGCAGTAAGGACAAGACACTACCACTCTACCATTTGGTGTCAACGTAGCAGAAGGCTTTCACCGTAGCTCAATGCAGTAAGGACAATACACTGCCACTCTACCATTTGGTGTCAACGGAGCAGAAGGCTTTCACCTTAGCTCCATGCAGTAAGGACAAGACACTACCACTTTACCATTTGGTGTCAACGTAGCAGAAGGTTTTCACCGTAGCTCCATGCAGTAAGGACAAGACACTACCACTCTACCATTTGGTGTCAACGCAGCAGAAGGCTTTCACCGTGGCTCATGCAGTAAGGACAAGACACTACCCCTCTACCATTTGGTGTCAACGCAGCAGAAGGCTTTCACCTTAGATCCATGCAGTAAGGACAAGACACTACCACTCTACCGTTTGGTGTCAACGGAGCAGAAGGATTTCACCGTAGCTCCTTACTGCATGGAGCTACGGTGTAAGCCTTCTGCTACGTTGACACCAACTGGTAGAGTGGTAGTGTATTGTCCTTACTGCATGAGCCACGGTGAAAGCCTTCTGCTCCGTTGACACCAAATGGGAGAGTGGTAGGGTGTTGTCCTTACTGCATGTAGCTACGGTGAAAGCCTTCACCGAGCCGTTGTCAACGAAGCTCAATGACTATACTAAATATCACTGCTGCAAGTGACCGATGAACCATGCAGTAAGGACAATACACTGCCACTCTACCATTTGGTGTCAACGGAGCAGAAGACTTTCACCGTAGCTCCATGCAGTAAGGACAACACCCTACCACTCTCCCATTTGGTGTCAACGGAGCAGAAGACTTTCACCGTAGCTCCGTGCAGTAAGGACAATACACTACCACTTTACCATTTGATGTCAACGGAGCAGAAGGATTTCACCGTAGCTCCTTACTGCATGGAGCTAAGGCTTTCCCCTTAGCTCCATGCAGTAAGGACAATACACTGCCACTCTACCATTTGGTGTCAACGGAGCAGAAGACTTTCATCGTAGCTCCATGCAGTAAGGACAATACACTACCACTCTACCATTTGGTGACAACGGAGCAGAAGACTTTCACCGTAGCTCCTTACTGCATGGAACTAAGGTGAAAGCCTTCTGCTGCGTTGACACCAAATGGCAAAGTGGTAGTGTCTTGTCCTTACTGCATGTAGCTACGGTGAAAGCCTTCACCGAGCCGTTGTCAACGTAGCTCAATGACTATACTAAATATCACTGCTGCAAGTGACCAATGAACATTCTACATTTTGTCATGTGATGTACTAAATCTAATAATAGACTTGAACGGTTTCTTTACAAGTGTAACTCATCAGAGGTAGTGTGCCACAGGGTTTTTACCCTATATATAGTGCTCAGGGTGATGCAGGGTGAATCTGGGTTGAGCAAGGTGGAATTAGCCAGAGCTGGTTGAAGGCGAGTGGATCTGTGTAGCCAAGTGAATCTGACCAGTTATTGCTATCAAAGTGCTTAATAATGTACTCCGAAAACGCGGATAAAAGTTCAACACCACAACTTTCGTACTGTTGTTGGTGTATTGGAGAAAAATGGACTTCTGCAGTTGATTGGAAAAAAAATACGTATAGCTCTGCCTGATGGTCTAATCTGATCATCAAGCATCTGATTGATGCTTTTCAATAATGTGTGTTCAGTGACACGTCGTTTGTAGTTGTGTCTTGTTATTGGTCCAGATTTTCATGTAGTGTAGTGACATCAATCACTTGTTATGTTACAATACAGAGACTGCACTCGTCGACTTGAATTGCATATTGTAACCTGACTTATGCTTAATTTTTACTTTATAAAAAACATAACGCTATTACACTTTCCTGAACAGTCGGTCATAATCCAACGTGTATCATAATAAAATACTAGTTTTTTTACCTAGTCGAACGGGGATGTAATGCCCGAAGGCGGTTGTCTTTGGTGGTGGTGGTGTTGGTGGTGGTGGTGGTGTTGGTGGTGTTGGTGTTGGTGGTGGTGGTGGTGGTGTTGGTGGTGGT
>NW_018408229.1:253975-297629 GCF_002113885.1 Mizuhopecten yessoensis | reverse complement strand
TTTGTGGTGGTGGTGTTTGTGGTGGTGGTGTTGGTGGTAGTGGTGTTGGTGGTGTTGGTGGCGGTGGTGGTGGTGGTGGTGGTGGTGTTTGTGGTGGTGGTGTTGGTGGTGTTGGTGGTGGTGGTGGTGGTGTTTGTGGTGATGGTGGTGGTGGTGGTGTTGGTGGTGGTGGTGGTGGTAGAATCTGATGCTGTCGTACAACATGTATCCTCTGGTGTCAGCTTTTCACATAGATTGTGACATAGACATAAAAATTAAGCATAGACATAATTTCTGGAATAGTCATTTTGTCAAGAGATCTTTAGAATATTTAAACTGTAAGCGGCAATTAACGAGACTATCAGCACTTATATTGTCAGTCAACATCACAGTCATGTAATATATACATTAAAAGATCTAAATTTCATTTTCATTTAATTGTATACCTGTTAATACTGATAATTGCATACTTTTGTTAGAAAATGCTGAACTATCCCCTAATCTTGATTAATGAATTATGCAATTTTTCTTTTCCTCATAATTGCATAGCCGATTTGTGCAATAAAATTATACAAATTATTTATTATATAACAGGAAAATATATTTAACAGGAACAGGTATGATTAGATTGGGATTTCCTAACCTGAACATTTGATGCAATTACCAGAAACATATGAAATTTCATTGTATATAGCAGATAAATCTACATTACTTACTCGAAGAGGTACAACAATGAGTTTGATAATTACCTTTCACTAAAAAGTGGACGAGTTGATGTGATGTCCTGCAATATTACAGTATCGTCGCTATTGGACTCTGATGTGAAGGCTTTGCGCTTTCTTTTCTGTCTAGTTGTTTGTCCATTTTGTGTGTCTTTATTGCTGGAATACTGAAAGACTTGTCCAACAAAATTGTTAATCTTATTTTCAGACTTTGGTAAACTAGGTAACACATAACCAACAAATTCCTTTTTACCAACACTGCACTGAAATGTAACAATCAGTTTCACTGCATTTTATTTTTAACATAAATTCACTATGTCAGTTACAAACAAAAATGACATCAATTTCAAACCCATCATCTATGTAATTAAATCTAGTAGCAGACTTATTTCTATGTTTTGATTCAGTTAATTTTGTAGCAATTTCCTACTTCTGAGCACTACTTTTGAGTAGTCCCATTTTATACCAACAGAGTCAAATACTTGTTTTCCCAAAATCAATGCTGACACTGCAATTTTTAAGTCATTTGGTACAATATAAATGCACCACAGTTCACATTATTGTTTAGCAATAATTCTGTTTCACGTATCCCCGGCGATTTTCCATCTCTCGGAGCTGCTATTTCAGGCAACAAAGCCTCGAAATAGAAAGCCTTTAATTTAGGAACTATGATGCTGTTCCACAATTGAATGTCTGGAAGAATTCTTTCTACGTGTAGCTGATACGGATTTGTGGTTCTCGCAACAAAATCAAGCCAGGGAAGACCAGTAATGTGAAGCTGACTTGACACTGGTAATATTATAAATGGTTGTTTTTTAAACTCAACTTTCCACTGACATTGTCCAAACAAAAATTCTTGACACATTTGAAAGCCACCGTGAGATTGATGTGTTTGTTATGCACGCGGTTTTTGTGTCGCCAACGACGGATGTCGGAAAGACACATAGGCGCTGCTTTTCCGACGGCGACGGCGACGGCGACGGCGGCGTCAACAATGTTAAGGTTTTGCGTTTAGCTCTGTTTCTGACAAAGCTACACCAACAAAACCTCGATCATGGATGTAGCATGGGTAGTGGAACCTACTGCACTAAAAACATTTCTGCATTTTTTTGTTGTATCAAACTCAAATTTCTGCACTAAAAACTCAACGTTAAGGTTTTGCGTTTAGCTCTTACATATTAGGCTGTTTCTGACAAAGTATAAATGCTAGAGCAACCAAACTTGGGTCATAGGTGTATCATGGGATGTTTAGCTGAATGCATTACACTCTTTACTAGCATTTCAACGATTTCTGTATTGTTTTGGTAAAAACCTCAAATTTCTGGACTTAGAAAAAAGTCAACGTTAAGGTTTTGCGTTTAGCTCTTGCATATTAGGCTCTTTCTGACAAAGTATAAGAGCTAGATCAACCAAACCTCAATCATACATGTATCATGGGTAGTAGAGCCTACTACTCATGGATTTCTGCACTTTTTCGGATAAAAACCTGAAATTTCTGGACTTTAAAAAAAAATCAATGTTATGATTTTGCGTTTAGGTCCGTTTCCTTATGTACTTGGGTCATACACTGTAGGTGTATCATAGCTGAATGCACTACACTCTTTCCTAACATTTCATGGATTTCCCCCATTTTGGGTGGAAAACCCTCACATCAAGTACTATGTCAAATGCTTATTATATTGACAAAGCGGGACAGGCGACACATATACTTACGCGTAATTCTTGTTTATTTCCAGCAATCCATTTTCACACCGCTTTCGGTAACCAGTCCATCTGGGCTGGCAGCAAAAAAAAATTCGTCCTTGTCAATGACAAGTCCTACACTTTCAGCAGTCACATTACAGCCTTCTGCTTTTTTCAATGTATACTCATGCACAGTTACACGCTCATCCTGCAGGCCTTTAAGTGAGTGCGTAATTCCGGAGAATGTCGAATATAATACATTTGTAACCAAAGGTTTCCCTGCCAGTTTCGGATTTTGTCGTACAATCTTTCCAAAACTTGAAGAGGTTATTCTTTTTTCTTTCTTTCTGTGTGCCACACCTGGGAATTGGACTGTAGCTTGGGTTTGTTTTGTATAACTTTCATTTTTTCATTTGATATTTATATGTGTTTTTTTAGACAGACTTGACGGTTTCGAGCTCCTTATCACTGAGGTCTGGTTCAACATCAACTGCCTCGGGTCCATATTCTCTTCTGGCCTTTTTATACGCCCGTCAAATTTGACGGAAGTATTATGGTATGGGGTTGTCCGTCCGTCAGTCTGTCCGTCTGGCGTAAACTTTTGTTTGTCGGCAACTTTCTCCTACATTTTTCGACCGATCTCTTTGAAACTGAGTAGGCTTAATAATCATGATATGTTGTTGTGTTTCCATGAAAAGAATTTTGATTCAACAATTTTCGCAAAAGTTATTGCCCTTTGTTTATTTCAGTATTTGATTTTTGTCCGGCAATCTCCTCCTACATTTTTCAACGGATCACTTGGTATGCATTATCATCATGATATGAAGATGTGTCACCATAAAGAAATTCGATTCAACAATTTTTGCAACAGTTCTTGCCCTTTGTTCATTTCAGTATTTGATTTTTTGTCCGGAGATTTTCTCCTACATTTTTTATAGCATGTCAGCTAACCACTCTTAGAATGATGCAGATATTATTTCAATGTAAGAAAGTATATAACACTTCATGGCATACGACGGGCGTATATTGTTCTGCCCCGCGGTACTCTTGTTCGTTGTGGATTCTGTGTTGCTCTCCACCTTTCGCTTTCATCGCCCTGATTTCTGCTCTGGTTTACTAACTCACCTGTTGTTAGATGTAACTGCCCGTTCTCGCTGTGCATATAACTTGTTGAAGTAATAGCCAGGGGATTTTGCAGTGCTCTTTTCCAAAACAATGGGAGCCAATCGCGGCCCAAGGTTCATTTTGACCGCAGCACCATAACATCGTGCATGCTACGATACTCTGTTATACAGATTAAAAACGTTGCCGCCATCGAACTTGCTACGGATATGCATCCATGCCTCTGCAAGGTTGGTAGTTGCATTCCCTAGTAGTCTTTCACTTTTTACTGCCACACGATTTAACAGCACAGAAACATCAGTTAGAAGCTGTTTGTCTAAATCCTTATACAAAAGCGTTACTCTGCAAAAGAATCTCTCCGACCGATAAATCTTATTTCACATACAAACATACAACACATAGAGACATAGGCAAGCGATATTTTCACCAGTTGTTTCAAACAGATGAACAATATCTTCATAATTATTTTAAGACATTGTGTGTATGTCCGGCATGACAACTACGTCGCTTTGTGGCGTCGAACCCACACCTCCCAGTACACCGTAGCTGATAGCCAATGATCTAGCGGGAGCTGGTACAAACCTAACAAATAACAAAATGTACTTCAATATTTTTAAGCACAAGGAGCATTTATTAATCTGAATAATTATTACCGTATTTAATCTGCAATAAGCCCATGGGACCAGTACATAAGCTCCGACTCAAAAGTAGGGGTTGGACTTTTTGCAGGGCAATAAAATAGCAGTTTTGGTCATTTCTATTGAACAGCAATAGACATGGGTGGGCTTAAGCTTATTGCCAGGCAAGGGCTTATTGGCGGATACATACGGAGTATATATTTTGCAAATATGGGGATTTTTGTGGGTGATTTTATTCATAAGGCACAAGGCCCGTGTACAACAGGACAAAAAGCAATGGTTAGCATTCAGTAACTTACCATTTTGAGATTCCTCTTGGGCGGATAATGACGACCCCTCTGTCCAATATGCTGTTTGCTCATCAACGCACTGATTTATGTTGGTGTCGCCGTCTGCTTCAGATGGCGAATTGGAAGTGTTTGACGTGTTTTTGGCATTCGCAGCCTTTCAGAAGTCACTACGTTGGTCATGATGTCCGAATATATGGTGTTTGGAGTTTCTAATGTCTTAAGCTAGTATCTGACTTGCTTTCCTCTTGTCTTCTTCCTTTGAACGCATCCTTATTGCACATCGTACAGCACTCACAATGCGAATACTCACAGATTTACTGAACTTATTGCGTCCATATATTGGGGGTGTTCTGTTACTAGTTTCTCTAGACTTGACCTCAAACATTTACAAACATGGATTTCTTCCTGAATCCGTGCAAATACTGATGAGTCACCAACACCGATTAACATCATGTAACGTACACCATGGACTTCTCTGCCTGTTGGAATCCTTCTAAAATCACATAACTTGCCATTGCCTGATTGGATTCATCCCATTTTTTAAAGCAGTTGTGTTGCTGTGGTGTTGTATGGCATCTCTTAGATTTGTTACAAATATAACAATACTTATTACGTTTGGTATAAGCTCCAATCATAATCGCAATACCTCATAGAGCATTATAGGAGTGTTTGTCCGTTATCTTACTCCAGCCGCCATCTGCTAGGACACTTCCTCACGGTAGCTGTCCATTTCAATTGCATGCTGTGGTTCCTCCACGCCAGCAGCAAGCATCTCCTCCTTAAGCACCTGCTTCCACCATGCACTGATTTCACTTTCAATTTATGCAAATGTACAACGTTTCATCCCTGGCAAGTCCATGGTTCCCAACCTCTCATTTAGATGAGCTGAACCATTTCCAGTTTGGCAACTGGAAATGGTTCAGACGTTAACGTTGGGAACCATGGACTTGCCAGGGATGAAACGCTGTACATTTGCATAAATTGAAAGTGAAATCAGTGCATGGTGGAAGCATGGTGAAAGCTTCCCCAAACAGCACGTACATTGATATCATAATGGCGACTGTTGTCCGTATTCAACCTTTCATTTGTTTCCAGGGAAAAGGACAAACCACATCCTTTACAATTGGCAGATAATACCGATGCCAGGCCGTACGCCGATATGCCAGAAACAAGTGTAATGGGGGATTGTCCATCAGCTGCCAAATCAAACACTTTTTCACATGGACATGCATGTATGGTAAGATTAGAGACATGTTTTTGGAGTTGGTCAAGGTTTATTATTTGATACGAATTATGGCGCTCTTCACTCTTAGAAAAATATAAATCTCAAACCCTCTTTGCCGCTTCGCGTCATCCGATAACTTTCACTTTTATTACCAGCATCAATCGACGAAGTATCTATTACTCTTTTCCTTTTAATTACTTTACAACCTTTCCTCGTGCTTTCATATTGATAAACTGGCCTATCCCTTGCTTTGGTTAACCCACTTCGACCTTTCCTTTTATTCCTGTGTCTGCCACCGCCTCGACGAAATAGATAGCATATTTTACCCTTTACCATGTTATGGTATAATCTCCTCCTTGTAAGTGTTTTTTTGAATTTCACTGAAAAGCTTTACACCTTTACCAAACCTTCAGCCATGTGCTTCCGTACAATTCGACCAGACGTTCAAGTCAAAATAAACTTTTTAGACAACAATGAAACATAACCAGCTGGATGTTAACATACAGTAATGCAAAAATATTCATGGTGACTAGTAAAAACAACAACAAATATGTTTAAATATTTTATTTCATTTTTTTGCCGGATGTTTGGATTTGTTCACCGTTCGTCGTCTGTGGATTTCACACCAAAAAAGCATAGCATTGCAAATCTTAGAGCTACGATAGATGATCACAATACTTACCGTGCTGCATTAGTACATTAGCAATACACACGACGCAAATACTAACCTGTTACTTGGTATGGATAAATTTATCTGCAGTAAAAACCATTTTCATCCCGTCTGGTACCGCCCAACAACCGCCAGGTAGCACTCCGGAAGTACCTGCGCACAAGGAAATAAACATTTATTTTCGAACTTTTAATTATAAATTTAGCCAACAATTATAACATAACGACAGGAACAAATATGCAATTGATTTTAATAAATACTATTTTACCCAAGAATTTTAATTTCAACTTTGTGATATAAAAGATAAAAAAAACTCGTTGATATATTCTTACGCATTGGCGTGATGAAAAGTACTCATCGACCATACACCGTCCTAATGTCAAGATTGTGAAGAAATATAAGGTTTTGGACTGTAGATTGCAGCGTACATGTTTATGAATCACTCCTTAAACAATTTACGGCATGTTAATAGTGATTGTCACATCGGTGATGACCATATAAGCATAAATATGAACGTACCATCATCAACCGTTGAAAACAATATGGCGGCGCCCATGAGATCACGAGTTTCTGCGAAATGCTTTTTTACTTAAGGTCCCAGTAAAAATGAGTCAGTTTCTGGGTAGGTGTCCCTTCTGTGGTGTCTGTGTTTAACACTGATCTAGTAATATGTTTTTTAAATAGATATGGTTGTATTGTTAGATTTTGTTTGTTGTCATGTTTCCCCAACTTCGAATATTGACTTTTATTTTCCAAAGTTAGTCAGCTATCACTCATAGAAATAAATCATTTTTGACCCATTTTATTTCTTTCCCATATCAATTTTCCAAATTTAACAAAATCTTTGCCCCTCATGCCATTCTTAATACAGATTTTACCTAATGAATTTATTGACACAGAAGCTCTTCCGTTGGGGGGTCATCAATCTTAACCAGATTGCATCTTGGTCATGAAATGGGAACATCTTATCTTACTCTTCCAGTAATTAAACAACATGTATTAAGAGACCACTTGTGTTAAGAGACAACTTTGTTACTTTGAGGTAGATCTCTTAATACACTTTTACAGTATCTGGCGTACTTATGACAAAATTTATCATTCGGTTTGTTTTGGTGAATCAAGACATGGTATGTCCCTTATTAGTGTGTCACCCGGTCTGATATGCTTTTAAGTTACTGTTGGAGGGTTGTTAAGCAATTTTATCATATGCTTACTCAGAATATGAGTGTTTTTGCATATTTGATAACTTCTGACCACTCCTGATACCACTTCCGCTCACCCGTGTGATAAGTTTCTCGTAATGCACCCCCATGCGATAACAATTCTCGTAATGCACCCCCTGTTCGGAACACCTCTACTTCTGTATTGGATATGGGAAGCGTCCGAAGCGTTCCGAGTAAAATCCGGATTTGCGCTGTCAGTTGGTTTTTTGCTTAGACAGTGTGTTGAGCAGACGTCAACAAACAAAATGTCAACGAACCAGGGAGAGGAAATACTTAATTCTCTAGCGTCTAGAATACTTGAATTGGATGACCTCATTGATAAGGAAAATGCGGAGAAGAATGCAAGGTTCGATTGTAATAATCTGTTTCAGTTGACATTGTTGATTAAATTATCTAATTGTTTTTTCTGTTGACTTGATTTTTTGTTACTTGAACATATGATAAAAAGTTTATAATATGACCATTTTGATATAATACCCCTTATCAGCCCTCGGGGTCTTTGGCCCCTCGGGCTGATATAGGGACTCTCGGGCTGATATGATATCAAAATGGTCATATAATAACCTCTAAATCATGTTAATTAAATTACCCATGTATGTTAGAGACGATCTAATGACAAGCACTGAACAACAGCATGATATCACACTAGGATGAAGACTCAAAGTTCTTCTATGTAGAGCGACACCCTTCAGTAGATTATATTAGTATTATTGGTTTTATTTAAGGACACTCTTCCATTTGTGCGATGTATGCAGCCTCTGTGCTTGACTTATTTGTGTCCGCACAATAGCGTGTACCTATTGTCAATTTCAGAGTGCTACCTCACTGAAATATCATGTCGAAGGCACCCAGCACCGTATTCCAACTGGTCACATTATGTTGAAAACGGGCCCGGATTGTTGGAATTACCGTAAATGCTGAACGTATTAAACTAACATTTCAAAGGACGTTAACATATATATATATATATCCCGGCCTGGGGGCAGAACTCATGACCTTTCCCTACTTGGGCGAACGTTCAACACTAGGGCTAAAAGCTGGGCATTGCCAAGCTCTGCAATAGGGAGCATAAAATTGTTCGGAGACTACCTGTAGGCGTCTGACATTCTGCTACTACTAGCCCTCCAGCACTTGGTCGCGGGTTCGAGGCCTACGAGGGGCAGTTGCCAGGTACTGGCCTTAGGTCGGTGGTATTTCTCTCCGGGAACTCCGGCTTTCCTCCACCACCAAAACCTGACACGTCTCTAAATGACCATAGCTGTTAATAGGACGTAAATCGCACGTACGCTTATTTACTTTTTATCAAGTTGCTGATAAATTATTCATGTTAACGAGAAAAAGTTTTCAATTCAATTCGTATTTGTGTTCAAAACAATCGGAGCCTTTCAGCGTAAGTGCGATTTTCCCCTGAAACCGAGGGTGTCTTTTTTGTCGATAACTAGGATTATATAGTGGTAATAACTCATTCACCTCTGAAGACACATTTGAACTCTTCCAATTCAAAGGTTGGAATAGTTCATTATGAAATTCCAAGGGTGCATGAGTTTAATAAGCTATATATGTCATATAAAGGCATGTATGTAAGCGATAACAAGGTCAGGATATGGGTCGTTCTGATTAGTTACTATCGCGTTTAGTTATGGAATATAAATTTACACTAACCTAGCGGTTCAGTGGTATGTGTATAGCTATATTAAAAGATAAATCGATGTTCGGGTCGAAAAATACGGATAGAACAAAATAGGTTGTGAATGACCAACCCGAAGTATATCAGGCCATTAATGGTACATTCGTGATCTACCCGGTACAATCGGTCTAACCATGTAATGGTAACATCAATTAGGACTGCCAGGTGTTTACTGTAGATATATATCGTAAGAGCAATCAGTGCGAGTACATGTCCGAGGACACAGGAACGAATTATCAGCTCATCAAAGGTAAATATAAGTAACAGTTAATTTGCTTATTACGGATGTGTCAATGCTGTCGTATATTGATGTTTGTTACCATATCCACATACAATATGTGTTTTGATCGAACATGCCGTATGTAAGCGTTTAACGTCGTTTTAAAATATCTATATTGACAGTCAGTCGTAGAGGAGAGGAACTACAAGTCTCCTTTTATTTAGATTGTATAACTATCACACCCAAATATTTTTGGTGAGAGGCAGGTAAAACAAAATTAAACGGAGCTTACTGTATGTAAATAAAACTATAGCGGAATTATTGTGTTTTATCTGTAATGGGACAGGGACCCTTAACCGCTGTTACTTTAGTGGTATAGCCATGCGATAACGGTATCGGGGTTATAGGTCAGTTTTACCCTATCTACACATGTGTGTATCAAGTCGGAGTACATTTATGTGGCAAGAACGGATTTGCCACTTCTATCTACAATTTCCTTTTGTTTTGGCCTTGGTTGAAAAATCATCGAAACAGTTAACAGCAAATGATGACGTGTGACTCGTGAGACACAGCCTAAATATGAACTATATACACAATATATCTGATTTTTCCACACGGTAAAATCACTACATGTAAAAGATTTAAATTTACAACATGTTTATTTCTTTTGAGTTTTAATCAAGATGAAATAAGACGATTATCATATAATGGTTGAAGGGACACTAAAAGGATATTTAGATATTTATTGGTCAAACCTTCATGCAAAATGACCGATGTTGGATATTCTGATGGGAGAGATTCCGATACCTTTTGTAGAAATACAGATTGCTATCATTTAAAATAAATTTTATTACATCGAAGATACAATTGGATTAGGCACAGGCATTGCATATTAAAGCCCCTTCCAGAAGAAAATACACAGATTGTTATCATGACGACCCCTACACACAAACCGAAGATCAGATTCTTCGTATGTTAAACTTCGGGGCTTTCTGTCATCGCAACAAATAAGGTAATTTACTAAAATGTCGACTTCAGTTAACTCACTGAAATATCATAACCACTGGGGCATGATACTTCATCCAATTACATCATACTAAAACAATGTTAATATCTATAGGTAATTACAATGTAGGTAGACACCGTCCCGAAAGACAGTTAGTACGTGCAAGTCAAAAGAGAAAATAGAAAATCTCAAGCCTTTAATTGATGCTGCTGATCTATGTTGCCCTTCCAATGTTAAAATAAAAAAAACTGTTCAACTAGACGTTGTTACGTTTCTTACAAGAGTATTGTAGGTATTCGGTTGTGTAAGTTGCCGCCGGTTGTGAAGGTTAACCATTACCCACTGTTTTAATTAGTCATAGAAAGTTTGCGAGATGACAGGTCAGACATCACAAATATTATATTCCAATTTTCTCTTAGACATATATAATTGAACCAATATTCACTTTTATAAATCCTCAAAATTCCAGGGGTTACGCTCACTTACGTTCTCTTCACCCCCAGAATATGTCATAACTTAATAGAAGGCTCTGTATGCGCTGCTTTGCAGATGATACAATACGACTAGTTTGATCCTTTGATGTATCAAAAAATCACGCATCAACATAACGGTACATATCAAGTCGAGTGCGACGTCGCTCCTAGCCTTGCCATTGGTCAGTTTATGTACCTGAAACCAATCAAATCGCTAACTTCGAGCCTATTTTGTCACGACATAATCCAGCGGTTCAGTCATTAACAATAACCGCCGAGGTAACTTCAAACTCTTCATTTGAAAGTAGACCAATCCTCTTTAATACAAAAACCGTGTATGATACAACGGAAAGGAATACCAACAAGACAAACTATACATTTACCCTTGTCACTATTGTTGCTAAACGAATTATTTCATAAAATAAAAAAAAATCACGTGTTTCGATGCATTCTACAGTGTTATAGTCGTTCAAAATTTGAATGTTTGAAAATGACACAAACAAAAAATTAAACATTGCTGGAATCGAACTTACTGTTCAATTGCAAAGCCTACACTTAACATTGTTTCATAAATATGACAGGGAAAGTTACTCTAAGCCAGAAAAAAGCACTTTTGGAAATCACTCAAAAGTTAAGATAACTCTTAAAATCTCCTTCCCAGTTATAACAGATACAGTGATACACTTTACATTAAGCATACATATAGAATGTTGTATCAAAATACAAAACGGTTTCTTAATAATTTAATATTTTTTTGTAAGCTGTAGGCAAGTTTTCAATGCACTTTAACAAGAAATGCATGACAATATTGCTTACACATGCGTTCAATCGGTAAGAATTGATTGAAAAAATATATATATAACTATTTCAAATATTATTTCTATGATCCAGGATCAACCTCCCACACAAATATGTCGACACTGAGTTATTGGAACGAGCCAAACACCCTGCAATATGACAACAAGACCATCGTCGATCGCATGAGAAGTAGGACCGAAGTTTACCCCGATGTTGTTCCCTTCGTTGAAAGGCTACTGTCTGGTTCAAAGAGATCGATCACAAATCAGGAATTTCTGCAGAAAACTGAGAAGATAGCCAAATACCTTGTATCTCTGGGAGTTAAAAAGGGCGACAAGATTGCCATCTATGGGAAAAATTCGCTCGAGTGGATCATTGGAGAATTCGCTATCTTCTTTGCAGGAGCTGTTTCAGTTCATATCAATATACTGACAAGAGACGCAAGTGATGCCTTGGGAATGATCGACATATGCAAATGCAGATTCTTGCTTATAGATCCGACAAACGACAACGGCGCAGCACAGCTGATATCTGCGTTCAAAGAGAGAGATAGAAATAATCATATATTACTTCTCAGAAAAAATGAGAAGTATCAGTTCTATGATCTAGAATCGGAGTTTTGCTCGCCAGATAGAAAATCAGAATTGCCAAACGTCGACACAGACGATGATGCCATGATATTTGGTACCTCTGGCAGTACAGGGACTCCTAAGTTGGTCCTCTTCACCCATTTCAACATTGCTTGCAATACCCCTACAGATGCAGACAATCCGTCGTATTCTCACTTCGGAGGGCCGTCAAAGTTCACTATTTTCAACGACCGTACATTTAGTTGGATGGGAGGAACACCAATCACAAATTTCCTATATGGCAACCAGATGATATTTACCTCAACCTCGGCCAATCCAACAAAGGAAGAGGCGATGCAAATTTGGAAAATGATACAGGAGGAAGAATGTAACGGAGGATGTTTTCTGCCATATTTACTGCAGAATATTATCGACACACTAGGGAAAGTAGAAGATGACGGCTTTAGACTACATATGCTTTTCTCTGGAGGTCAAATCATCGACGACGCATTCATCAAGACCGTATGGCGATACTGCAAGCTGTTCTTTATTGGCTATGGCTTTACAGAATGCTTCGCCAGTGTGTCCTTAATTCCATTGTCTGAAGGTCAGCCATACTGTACCGGGTACGTTGGGAAAATCAATAAGGGGGTGGAGTTGAGAATTGTTGATGGATCGGAGGACACCGTTCCGCTTGGAATACACGGGGACATCCAAATTCGTCACAAGGCACTGTCCAAAGGGTATTTTGCAAATGATGAACTGACAAAAGAAGTGTTCACAGCGACAGGATGGTTCAGAACTGGCGACATCGGCTACCTGAAGGACGAGGGAGTTCTCATCATAACAGGAAGAAAGAAAGATATCATCTCTCGAGGAACTATGAAAATCACACCTGGATTTGTAGAGGAAAAAATCCAGAGTATGCCTGGCATCAAAAATGTGGTTGTGGTGGGAGTGCCTGACGATCATCTGCTCGAAGAGGTCTGTGTATGCTTTATTCCTGTCGAGGAAATGGACGTTACCCCTGCAGCTGTTGAGAATTTCTGCAAGGATACCTTTTTGAAGGAGGAAACTTTAGATGGTATGGGAGAGATGCCGAAATATTTCTTGCGTTTTGAAATATTCCCATTACTTTATAATGGCAAACTGGACAAAGTACAATTGAAAAAGTTGGCAGCACAAAATCTAAAACTTTGTGATCAATAACTCATCAAACGCAAGCTTGGTCGTGTAAACTCTACACATGTATTGTGTACGTTATAGAGACTAGTATATCGCTTGCTTTGCTATGTAAATAATCTGTTGACAGGGTTAACATCAAAGGAAACCAAAAGACCAAATCAAAACCGGAAGAACATGGTGATTAAGCGTTCTAACGAAAAACGGAGTTCGAACGGTGTGGACATGATATATATATCTATCCCCATTTTGGCTACAGGATCCCACACTTCTGTCTCAAAGAGGCCATTATCTTCATTTATACACCAGAACACGGACAAATCAACAAGGGCTCCGCCATGTACCTCACCGTAATCCACATGGTCTAATTATAGTAACGGAAACCTTGACCGTAACATTGTAAACCCCTTCTGTACATGTATATCTAAATATCAGTGAATCATAAAAAAAAATGAATTCTTTGGATTTCAAGACAAGGACCATACACCCAACCTACTTTAATGTGACCCTAACATTGGCCTTAGAAATTTGTTAAATCCCTATTGCACATCTACCTTTCACAGCGTATCACCATTTAAAACAGACAGACAAACACAGCTTTTTCAAAAGGGCATCTGCATCTTCTATGCAGGGCCCGTAGTACTGAATTTCCTTGTATAAATGATTCTCCATGCCATATAAGGTAGAGTCTCAGTAGTTACGGACAAATCTCCATTTCCTTGATCACTGTTCCTCAATGCAACACCCTGCCACATTTTGTCAATATCCCTTCAGCTGTTCTCCTAAAAAGTCTTTTTAAGGGTAGATTTTTGGTTTGGAATGCCTTTTTAAGCACCAAGTCAGAGCAAACTTGATCCTTGTACTCAAAGTATGGTTACTGGCCCTGCTGTAATTTGCATGCACTATCATGATTATAATGATCTTGTGGGATATTAAAATATTTGTGTACTTATAACAGTAAATGTATAATCTTTAGTCCACTGGTACCTACCATGAATGAGAAAAATCCACCGATAAACAGTTTATAGTTTTATTATTAATAGACTTATATATAAGTACATTAGTATTTTTTTCTCATTCATTTTAAGTACCTGTGCTTCATCCGAGTTTTATTGTGAAATATTAAAACAAACAGAATTTCGAGTTTTGTATGTATTTTATTCTCCGGTATTTCCCTTGCTCCATGTACAGTATTATCATCATACAATAGAATTACTTTTCTTCAAAGTAGTCTTAATAAAGTATTATTATATTTTGTGTATATATATATATATGTAATGAAAATAATAATATCATCATTACTGAAAAGTATTTGTTCAGTGCCATGTACAAAGATTGATTTCATACAAATGGAATAAATATTGCACTTATTATATCATACAGTTGTTTGGCTTCTCCCTGTGCCTTTAGAATTGTAGAACATGCATATAAAGAAATCACTTTGGCAGCTAGACTAGAAATTCTTACATAGCTAGCCATGTAAGATAGAGTTTTCACATGATTGAAAGCCTTGGAAAGCCATGTAAGATAGAGTTTTCCCATGATGGAAAGTCATGTAAGATAAAGTTTCCCCATGACGGAAAGCCATGTAAGATCAATCTTTCTCTCACCCTGGACAGGTGTATCCACACTTTTACCGGTGTTAAATTTCCTCGTCTCACCCTAGACTCCCCTATTCATAACAATGGTCTGGCCCTCTTTCACCTTTGGGTTGAATGTTTTTCTGTCTTACCCCAAGATGGAGAAAGATTATATTAATCTTGCATGGGCATGACATCACAATGCAAAGAAAATATTATGACATCATGCCGACCCAAGTTTGTCGTCATATTATTCTGATTTGCCAGTTTGTCATGTAATATACATTTATTGCCATGTTTTTCATGAACCAAACTTTCTTCGCTCTTTCCATTGGGCAAGATATACTTTTAAAATTGGTTCAGTATTAGAAAAGTTCAAGTTTTCAAACAAAATAACCCTATCCTATGTATCTTATGCAGGATAGAAATACCCCACCCTCAGATACATAGTTTGGGTTCAAAAACCTTGACAAGGATTTCTTTGTCTCAAATTTTGTACCCTCGTTTGGGATATTTCTAACCTACATACATACATACATACATACATATGATAGAGGAGAGTATTATTTTACAATAGTTGTTCAAGAGAAATTTCTAGTGAGAGAAGATTTACACACTTAACTAAAATATACACAAATATACAAACATAAGATCAAGGAGAGTACGGTATTATATTCTACAGACGGCATAAATGAGCATAATTGTCGTAAATCAGAAACAGGAAGCTCTGTTATTTAATAAATAATCCATCTCATTAATAGATAATTGAGTTGCCCTTTTTTTGAACCTGTTAGAATTACACAAAAAAAAGGCTGCAGAAAACAAGGACGACAGGAAGCAAAAAGCTTATAAAATTCACCAGAGTCGGGTAAATATATATATATATTTACAACGAAAAGCTATGGTTCACTGATAAATTCAACTCCTCAATCTTTAAAATCTAAGACACCAAACAAGCATACTTATCAACAAATTAGTCTTACTTGTAATTATGCTTTACGGGAACAGGTGAATAAAATTGGCACACATAGGGATAAAAACGACTTACTTTGAAACACATGTAACAAAATCTGTCCCGACACAGGTGACACAATATAAATGAAAATAGTCATTTCTACTAATAATGAATCAGACTTGTAAAGATGGTTCTAAAATTGCTTCAACTTCCAATTTAAAATTGCTTTAACTTCCAATTTTAGAGATGAATTTTGCACAAATTCACAAAAAATGCAAATTGTTTTAAATCTACAAATTAAAACAAACTCAACATACATATGCACTTAAATATTACTAATTAACAAATTCATGGCAATGTATTTTAACTATTCATAATACAACAACCAAATTTTTGTATGTTTTCATGTTTTTGCTATGTAAACATATTTGAGATATTTACAATATGAAATATGGTTTCATCTTTCACAAACCGTCTTTTTGGCAAATCATGCATCAAAAGTATTATTACACAGTTCAAAATGAACTCAAAACAGACATAATATCTTTAAAATCTTGGTGCAAACCAGACAATTGGAGAAGTTTTTTTCCCCAAACTACATGTATTCATGTTGATTTGTAGTTCTATAAAATGTATATGGCTAACAGGCTCCCAGAGCTAGTTCCTACGGACAAAAGATAGCTTTCCCTTTCATATCTGTCTGGTTAACCCTGTGTTAATACATTATGCATTTTACAATTTTTGTTTCCATTATTAATGTCAAAAAGATGTGGAAGCACAGAAACCAAAAAGGTTCATTAAATTTTATGCGTGATGTATGGCACTTACAATGACAGTAATGAAAATGTACATGTCACATAAAAGAGAAATTAACTTTTAAACTTTTTTTTTTTAAATTTTACAATCTTAAAATCTTGGCCCATGATGAATCTTGATAACCTTATTTGTTTTACAAACAGACACGAGCAAACATGTTTTTCATGTGAAAGTTCATGATAATAGATCATAAAGTTGATTCCAATATTCCCATCTGTGGTATAGGTGGAAAGTGCTGGTTCAAAGCAGAAAATCTGGGATCACATGGTTCAAAAATATATCCTGTTTCTGTAAACGAAAATGGCAATCCATACATAACCACATTATTAATACTTAATGTCAAGGAATTTGATGCCGGATTAAAATACCATTCCTCAAAGACCAACCAATGAAATGAGAGCTTGAACATACATTACACGCCTCATGTGAGATTATATTATATTAGCATAGTCACTGCGAAAAATAAATTATGAAATTTGATGTTCCCAATTTTTGATCCCAATGTCCAAAATGTCCCTATTTATGAACAGTATCAACTATTACTGATAAATTAACTTTAACTATAAAATCATGGAAGAGACACTTACAATTTCTGTTGTTTCATACATAGCTTCACCTCTCTATTTTGAAACACATGATTTGTAACATTATACTAAAATTCTATAACATGAATATTTTTAAAAATATTTCTTTTAACATTTTTTTTTATCAAACTAAGGAAAACGTGATTATAAACCTTGTTGAAAAAATCAAGTTAGTCAAAAATTTTGTAATTTTATATTACAGACTTATAAATGTCAAAAACAACAATGATCTGGAAATTTGTAAATTTCAACCAGATACTGGACATGTCTAGTCATAAATGAAAATAGAAAAGAAACACTTTTCTGTACATTATCTACTTTGTGTTAGCATATCCCATTGTAAGTATATAACATTTAAGAACAGTGTACATCTAAATCAGGAAAAATGTCTATTTTTAACCAACAGAGTTAACCCTTCCACCCCTATGTAACTTTAATAAACTCTATCCATGCATTGATCTGGATAAGTCTACTATGATCTACAGTGGTGTAAGGGTGAAATGAGTTATTCGTGAAACATTTTCTTTTTCAGTAAGTATGTAATAACTATGTTGATAAATTATTGAAAAGCAATTAATATCATCATACATATTTTGTATTATTATTTCAAATTTTCTTAAAATTAAATTGGTCACTCTTTTCAAAATACAGAAAATTCTTTTTAATGTACATATACAAGCTTCCTCCATTTACTAATACTAATTACTACTGCTAAAGTGTAATTTCCAAAGAATACATAAGAATGAAATTAAACATAAATAAAAACTTCACTGAATTATGCAGGAAAGTTTTATTTTAATCATAAGATAACTTGAAAGAGATATTTTAAGGTGACAAATAATTAAAACCTTTTCACCACTGTAGACCATAATGGACTCATCCAGATAAATTTATGGTAGAGTCTACTCAAGTTACCTAGGGGTGAAAGAGTAAAACGAGCACTAGTTAGTCTGTAACTGAAATTTACAAGAAAATACCTCCTTCAAGGGGAGGCAATTAGTACCATTCAAAGAGTTATCTTTTCTTTCTTACAAGCAAGAATCGATAAGTAAAGCATACCAGGTTACATATATAATTTGAAAAGTATTGAGTTAAATCCAGATTATAAATAGGTCTTACATAGAAAGCTTTTCCCAAACTATCACTGTTAGTTTTGCTTTGCAATGCTTGTGGAATTATATACAAACAGGAAAACACACATGTACAAATCTAAAAATAACTTCTATTCTATTTTAAGAAACAAAGAAACTTTTGGTTTCAATCTTATCTAATTATCCAAAAAAACTAGAACTTTTGAATGATTTTTTTGTATTCTCTCATACATAGTCCAAAATAAAATATGAATCTTTATTTCAAAGTATGATTAATCCCACTGTCTAGAGAATTAATTTAATTAGATAATGATTTCTCAAATAGCTCAAGGGTGCCTCAAGTTAAAAAGTTCGCAAAAACATTGTGTGTTACCAGCAAGCTATTACTAGTATATTTAAGTATATTCAAACATGCTGTGACTGATTGAGACTCTGATGACTATTGAACGAGACTGGAAGGTTGAAAAAGTTGTATTTGGCATTTTATACATATAGGACTGCTACAAGATCATAAAAAGGTAATATCTAAACAAGCGTGTTTGTCTAAATTACACAAAAAAACGTCTTTGACTATAATATAAATATCATTTAAACTTTATTTATTTTATAACAATTAAGAAACAAGATTTTTATCTAATATTAAACACTCTTGTTAGCCTGGTTGAAAGCACGCTGGGGGTCTAAATGTGGTAAGAAACCGGAGTACCCCAACAGCAGTCACATGGTAAGGCAAGTGACTCAATATCTTTTTGTCTGATCAGGGAGTGGAACCCAGCCGTCTTAGTGAAAGGCAAGTAGCTATCCACTGTGCCAACCGACTATCTGTCGTGTCAGGCTTTTCAGTACAGCCTAAACAAGATTACTGAAATACTCAGATGTTCTTACCTAACTATGCTATGCTTCCCCAAGCTGTTAACAGAAACACCGGTGTATTTTAGTTTGCCTTACAAAGTGTTGTCACCAAGTGTGGTATGCATTGTCATTAATTGCAGTCTCCGTTCAATTGTTCAAAGCATGATAAGTAATTAAAAACATATCTGAGAAAAGTTTCAAACAATACCAAATATTTTTAAATATGATTTTGTTTTCATTGTCTCGAGATTTTAAAAAAGTATGATTTACGAATATACATGTACAATTGACCATAATACAGTTATATAAATTTTATATACAGAAGTTGTACAACATTCGTAAGTCACGAGAAAGATCATGAACTCAGTGTAAAAAAAGTTCAAATTCACTGACAAACATCAAACTGCATGGAAGCTCGATCATCAAAATACTACAATTTTGTGGGAAAATGTCCATATTTTTGAAAACATACCTGATAATATATTTGAGTTAGTTTTGTTTTTGGTTAAGCTAATGATGCTTTGAACAACTGCATCTTGATCTGTGTTATTCACATGCTCTACGACTAATCAGTTTATACCTGGGTGTTTGTATTGTGACCTACAAATCAAACAGTGGCTTCCTTTTCGGTAACCTAAAAATCAAAACCAAACACAATTCATGGTTAGACTAAACTGTAACAAACTGATTTTTTCTTCAAATATTTTTTTTTTCAATTTAATTTTTTCTTCAATTTAAAACAATTATATTGAATCGTAACAAACATTTTTTAAATTTAAACTATTTTTTTTTAACGTTTCAGATAGTTGTATTACATTATTTATTTTTTTCTTAAATCTTTCATTTGTTACTGAAGTAAATTGAACTATTCAAATGAAGATCTCTTGAAAATGAAATAAAATTTTCAAATTTACAAACCATACTTGCATAGAATTCACAACCATACATAGTATTCCTAAACTTAAATCAGCTATGACAACATGGCTGACAAGAACATACAGTGGTATCAAATAATGGTGACAGCATGCTTTCACACTCAAACAATCCAGTGTTGTATTATTACTCTATACACCAAACATTCTTAAACTATAGGAACTGACTTTTCTTTTCATTCTTAAGATCATGTAATGTTTAAGGGTCCCTGTGCCACTGAAAATAAAATCCAAAAAGCTACACACTGGAAACCAATTGTGTTGTCATGGCTATAGCTTTGATAAATATTTTCTGAAAAAATACCCCAAACATACAAATTCATCAAAAATAATTAGAGATGAAAACTAACCAATGAACCAAAATCAGCAATTATCTCTCGAGCAAAATGAACAGAGATATCCAGTCAACGGAAGTGTCCTGACCCAACTGTGCTACAGTTATTTCCAAAATGAAAATAAGGGGAGGTTACTCTATATACAAATAAATACAGAGCAACGTGACAGGGATCCTTAAATAAGTAATATTCTCAGAATAGCGAACAAAATCAACAGGAAAGGATCATGACATCTCCAGCATTTTAAATTCTCATTTTCACTCAAGCATGCCTCGTATACATCGCACCGAGGAATGCAGAAACTGTTCTATACTACCTTACATACCTGGTAATAAACCCACTAGAGTTAATTAACTAGACAGGATGAAAGTGTGGCCAAGCAGAAGCCTTGGTTCATTACATCAATCAACCTTTTATTGTCTCCAGCAATTACTACTAACATCTGGAATACAAATTACTGAATGGTTCCTCCGAATTCACATTAGAAAATTGGATCTCACATGCATGTATATACACTGTCCTTTCTTATTCTCACAAATATTTAATTTTGGGAATGTGTCATAGGGGACATTTTTTGGGGTGAAAATCACCTGTGAACAAGAATAAATAGGTATCCTTTTTAAAATGTACCTGTTGAAAGTTTGTGAGATATCTAATTGATAATTATATAGATTGAAATTATCATAAACTAGTACACAAATATAAATCTTGCACAGATGGAAGAGAATTATGATGATTTTACTTAAACAAGATCAAAATACTTTAAATAAAACTGTCGGAATTCACATTGTTTGACGTTAAAATATCTAGGACAGTAAAACCTTGTTATACTGCCACCATTTGTCCAGAAAAAATAGGCGTTATAAAAGGATTTTGCAATAAATTGAGTGAAACATATAAATAAATTCTTCAAAAAAGAAGAACTGTGAAACATTTTGGCAGCAAGTGAGGGCATTATATCAAGGTTTTACTCTACAAACCCATGCAAAGTTAACACAAATGTCATTCACGAGGGTTACTTTTTTTCTCTCTAAGTGCAGTTAGCGCCTAAATTAAGGCTTTCCTTACCAGTAAGTTTATAATTCTTTATCATCTTCAGTCGTTCTATAGAATAAATTGTTATTCTGATGCAAAGGCCACAGATGTTTTTAACTGCTAAAGGAAATGATTTAGTTTCAAGCCAACTTAATGAATGTAGATGTTTTGTGAGTGTTTTTTTTAAGTACTTCCCCAGTTCACTCTTTTAATTGTGAAGTGAACTTATATCAATAGATCACTTAAGTCCATTATTTCACTATTTTAATTGCCCAGTGCACATGTAAGAAAAAATAAAAACTCTTTTACTGTTTTTGTAGCAGTGATCTTATCCACCAAATAAAATAGTACTTTGATAAATTAACACCTTAATCACTGGAAATATTACTCTAATAAAATAGAACCTCTGGAAATGGTGACAATAACTTTAAACAGTTCTCCAAATTTAAGTTACGGTACATGTATATATAGAGAGGAACATTCAAACATTTGTATCATGTTCCAACAGTCCTTTATCCATAGTTTTACATTTGTGAACTATTGTTTAAGTATCTAGATAAATTTCACTGTAGATTTAAAATATCTTTCACAACCCAAGGCTATGGTTTGATATGTTTCGGTTTTACGTCCTAATAACAGCTATGGTCTTTTAAGGACGAGCCAGCTGGTGGTGGAGGAA
This sequence comes from Mizuhopecten yessoensis, assembly GCF_002113885.1. NCBI lineage: Eukaryota > Metazoa > Mollusca > Bivalvia > Pectinida > Pectinidae > Mizuhopecten > Mizuhopecten yessoensis. Next base: position 275,283 of record NW_018408229.1, on the reverse strand, counting down.
AGCCAGAATTTCCCGAAGAAAAACTACTGACCTACAGCCAGTACCTGGCGACTGCCCAACGCAGGTCTCAAACCCGCCACCCAGTGGTGGAGGGTTAGTGATTGTAGACAGTCGGTCGAGGCTATGGTTTGGTTTGATTGTGATTTATGTCCTATTAATAGCTATGGTCTTATAAGGGCAAGCCAGTTTCTGATGGGGGAGGAAAACTGGAATAAAAATCACCGTTTTGTGGCGAGCACCTGGTGACTGCCCTAGTTGGCCTCAAACTCGCGACCCAGACAGTGGTGGACTAAAATCGTAGATGGTCAGCAAAGCTATGGGGATATCCTTGTACACTTAATAGCATTTTGTTCCTGATTTTGCAAATAAAACAAAAGAAGTAATATCATAATTAATCACGACTGCATGAGCCCAGTTACATAACATACTGTATGCAACCATATATAATTCAGCCTCACAGGAGTTAGGTCATCCCTCTGTTAGTGGAGAATTAGATTTCTACCATGCCCAAATTATTTGTTCACATGTCAGTTATATTTGGAACACACTCACACACACACACACACGCACGTGCATTATGGCACACTATACTTACAGTATTAACTAGGTCAAGGTCAATCAAATCATCAAAGGTCAACTGAACTGAGTAAAATCGTAATTCTAATGTTAACGAAAAAGCGATTCTGGAAAGGAGATACACTAAATATAATTTTTATAATGAGCTAAACTAAAGCTATTCATGTACTAAAGATAAACCCTATGTTTTGAGGATGAGCTCCTGAAGAACTGTTTACATGCCATTTACAACTATATCCTATGTAAATTAGGATGGAAAATAGTTAGTTTTGTTCTTCAGTTGAAAAATCTATTCTCATGCACTTCAACTGACAAAACAAGACACTTTAGGGATAAAAAGTCATCACATATTTAAAATATGATATCATCAAATGTTTAGAAATATGACATCATCATGTTTAGAAAAATGACATAATCACATTTTTAGAAATATGACATCGTCACATATTTAGAAATATGACATCATCACAGATGAAAGATCATGACACCACAGATAAAGGAATATAACATCATATTGAAGAACAAATATGACATCATCAAAAATCAGAAAGATGATATCATAGATGTTGAAATATGGAAAGAAAAGCAAGTAACATACATTTCATAATTTCAAAAATATTATGTATCCTTAGTGTATAGTACACAGCTTCCTTTTAACTTAATAAAGCTTAATAGTGAAATATTTTATGGTAAGACTTTCATAATGATGTTAAAAATTGAAAAAGAAACGAAACATACATGTCTAGGGGATGCAACATGAACACCCTCAAACACTTTTTTACAAACCCCCCCAAAAAATAAATTCAAGTTTGCAAATGACTTACCTGTGACCAAATTAACTCCATTAAGTTAATTTGATAATTTTTATGTTAATTACAAAAGAAAAATTGTTTTTACTCGACAAAAATTTGAGCCTCTGAGCAAATATGTTGTGATTTCTAATTTGAACATCAAAAATGTTTTTGATATAAAAAAAATCTTGTGGAATCATTGCTTTTATAAAGCATACTAAATTGTTATATAAAAGCTGGATTCCATAAAAAACAACAAAAAAAAACCCCAACTTATCTTTATACAACTCTGTTTCCCCTTTTCATCTTAAGCATATATTAAATACACTGAGTATGTTTCAATCTAATTTTATATCTGAATACATTTTGTTACGAGCTTAAAAGTATGAATATTTACATAAATTATACTTATTGTCTAATAATAAATTATTTGACTTTAAGAGACATATCACATGATTATGAATAAAAGCACTTTTCAATATTGGTCATAAATAAAATTATACATCTGTGAAAAATAGAGAATTTAATTGTGATTGAGAATCACAAATAACTGATGGATCGATTTCAACCATTTTTAATAGTTTTAAAAGAGTATGTATATTACATTTTACAGAAATGACTATCATTTTTAAGAATGAAGGTTAATTTTCTTAGAAAGAGCATGATCATTCCTAAGAAATTAATAAATAAATCTTATACACAGATATGAATATATTTATAATCATTGAGTATTTTCAGCTTCTGATTAACTCATTTATCCCTCAAATTTCATAATGAACTATTTCAACCTTTGAATTGGAAGAGTTCAAATGTGTTTTCAGGGGTGAATGAGTTGAAAACACAAACTTGTTTCAGTGGTGTAATTCCAGAAAATACAGAAATAATTCACTAAACCTGGTTACGTTGAAAAAAGCTAGACAATTGCGAAACCAAAAATTATTCACTTTTTTCAGAATTCAATTTTGATTCAGAATTTTCATGATTTAAAGCCAAATATCAAGCTGCTGCATCACAATGGCAAATTTCAAAAACTTCAGAAAAACAGTGGCAAGTTTTAAATATTTCAGTATTTACATTATTCTGTACGGTAGTTCATTAGCAATAAGGCAATAAATATCACATGATCTTGAAAAAAACACCATCCACTCCAAGTATTTCATATCTGCAACTATTTACAAGCTTAAGTAGCAAATAAATAACATTTTGAAATGACTTTTAAAACATTTCAATAATACACAGCTATTTCTGTGATGAGCTGTGATGTTTTCATCAGAAAATAATTACATTAAGTTAGAATCGTCAATATCAAAACAATGCAGTTTATTCATTGTTTTTATTTTCTAATTTCAGTTTCACAAATGTACTCTAATGTATCTGCTGTAACTAGCTAAAGGATTTTAATATTTTCTGTTGATTATTAATCATAAAAGCTATATTTCATATTATGACTCAACAAATGGAATTTTCATTTTCTTTTGATGAATATGGATGAAGATAGTGACTTTCCAACCTCTTGAAATGTTCCTTATCATTTGAACTTCTGTTTGCCTCCACCGAATGTGAGCCAATCAAAGTTCCACAATTGGTCACCTGACCTCGGAAGACCCTATCACACCTGCATATCTATCATGTGATTTCTGAGATAAGTTTTCACCTGAGGTCAGACTTGTTCTTGACACCGATGATGATGAGTTTGCCGTCCCGCAAACCAACCAAGATGTGACTTCCGCTGGTTGTTATGGCAATGCAGTGGATCGGCACGTGGAGTGGTAGTGAGTTCAAGGTCTTCAAGCTGTAAAGATCAAACAATACAAACACCATGTTGATATAGATAATATATAACTTACACAGCAGTAAATTGTAAGTAATGTATCATTTAAATGGATGCTGATATTAATTTTTAAGTATTTTTTTTTGTGTAAAAATGACATTGCATGGAAAATGGAAGAGTATAGAATACAAATACCGGTACTTCTTTTTCTATCCACATATGCAGGGTTTAGAAAATATTCTTAAACAGATTTGAGAAATTTACTTATACTTACGCAAAGATTTCCATAACACTTAGGTTACCCTGAGTATCTCCGGTTATCAGGTGTTCACCTGACACGATCATGTGACCGAGGCCGTAGGTCAACTTTTCCGCAAATAAGTGCTTTCCATTGATAGAGTACAGATGGATCGAAAACCTCTCCTGCAATAAATCATTGGTTTAAACCTGACTTGTCCTTATTTGCAATTTCTGAATAGGTGTCAATGAAAATTATATGTACATTAAAATCTATAACAAACGTCACTACCTTTGGGAAGTCCAAAAAATGGTCTCTTTGCACAGGTGATCTCTTAATACAGGTTCAGTTCACAATGAAATTACATGTACTTCATTGTGGAACATTAAAAGTGGCCTCTTAATACAGGTGGTTTCTTATTATGGAAGTGGTTGCAAAAGTAGGTTTTTATTGTATTTAGGTGTGTATACATGTCATAACATACATATTCAATTTTACTTTAATATTATTTTTAACAGAACAGCAGAAATTCCTTTAAAATCTATAACCCTTTCACCACTGTATACCATAATGGACTCATCCAGATCAATGCATGGTAGAGTTTACTAAAGTTCCATAGGAGTGAAATGGTTAACTGCGTTTTAATTTACATGCTAGTTTATCATACAAGGCAACTAATGAGGAGCAAACAGCAGTATCAGAGTTTGCTACTGTGTTTTCTACATGATAAAGAACATTGGAGAGACCACAATCCCTGGCCCTATGGCAACACTGGAGACCTCCATCTTTCTTCACTTTCAGCCAAGTCTTTCCTGTATTTTGTTTATTTGTATTGTTCCGGGATATTGGTCCTCACCTTATCTACCATGTATTAAGGGGATAATTTATGAAAATTTGAGTATTACCTTTGGATCTATAGGGAATGTTTCGTGACAGTACAAGGCTATATGGCCAGTTTCGTCCACGACAACCATAGGTATGTTGAGAGTGTAGCCGGTCAAGCAAGGCGGCCGAAGAGTCCTCATGTAGTGACCTTTTCTAACCGTGTGGACAATCACTGTTCCATCCTGAACAAGTGGGGAAAAACAGAAAAAAATCACTTAAAAAATCAAATCATTTTTTATATAAAGATATTTATAAATCAATTTGTCGTATTGCCAAGAATCTTGGCTTTAGCCATTGACAGAGGTGAAGGTCAATGTAAGAAAAGACAACTCTAGGTAGCGAGTGATACATGGCTTTAATGCAGCATATAATAAAATTAAAGTATCTACTGTATTTAAGTTACAACACAAGACAGGTATTTGGATGTAAAAATGGTTTAAAAACACTGGCCCTAAAGCCGACTGACCAGTACAAAGGTCCCATTCGTTTATCGCGATCCAAATGATTGAACCCAAGTGGTTCGTTTATGAAATAAGCTTGGACCTAGTTGTCTGATGCTGCTTTCAGGCGAGCCTTGACAAAGCCTTGCAACTTAAATACAGAAAATACCCGCCAGGATTTATACCTGAAAATGTTAAACTTAAATACAGTAGATACCCACCAGGATTTATACCCGAAAATATTAAACTTAAATACAGAAGATACCCGCCAGAATTTATACCCAAAAATGTTAAAACTTAAACACAGTAGATACCCGCCAGGATTTAAACCCGAAAATGTTAAACTTAAATACAGAAGATACCCGCCAGGATTTATACCCGAAAATGTTAAATTTAAAAACATTAAACGGGTTGNAGTAGATACCCGCCAGGATTTATACCCAAAAATGTTAAACTTAAACACAGAAGATACCCGCCAGGATTTATACCCGAAAATGTTAAATTTAAAAACATTAAACGGGTTGTACCAGATACGTGAAAGGGGCCTTAATAACAAATGTATTTCTTACTTTAGCTGCTGACACTGCCATGTCCAGTTCAGTTGAGATATGGACAGCGGTCACCTCGGCGTCGTGGCCGTAAAGTGTCTGGAGGGGATTAGGGTTTATCCCTATACTCACTCCTCCCTTTATTAAAAATAACAACAGAGAATTTAAATATAAATCATAGTTACAATACAGAAACTAAATAAACCTATTAATAAAACTAGAAAATCCTCTGTATGCAAAAGTCTGTACAGAGAAGTGAATGTGATTCTTCTCTCTGATTGGCTAACAGAATCAAATTTGATGTTTATCAAAATACCTGGATATTATTTAGAAACAATGAATTTCTGTATATTAGAAGAAAGCGACTATTACAAATTAGAAAAATAATTGGTGAATTTCTGTACTTTAAAAGACAAGAGGCCCATGGGCCTTAACGGTCACCTGAGTCTATAGTATTTATTTTTGTTGTTGAAATATGTACCAATTTGAGTAAAAAATAGTATAATGTTAACTTAACTTTGTCAGGACCATGAGCTGATCATTCCTAGACCAATTTTAAGTGAGATCGGCCTATTAGAACTTAGTAGCAAAATAGCGGCCATGGCAGCCAAATTGTATTTCTGATTGACCCGAAAAATAACAACACTTTGTCAGGACCATGATGCGATCATTCCTATCAACTTTCAGTTCAATCGGCCCAGCAGAACTTGACTTTAAGTTTGAAATGTAAAATGTTAACGGACGACGGACGACGGACGACGGACGACGTACGACGGACGACGGACGACGGACGACGACGGACGAAAACGGATAGCAATAGGTCACTTGAGCTAAAGCTCAGGTGACCTAAAAATGGCTGTAAAAAGTTTCACTGTTTTTCTGAACATTTGTGAATGACATGTTTGATTTTAACTAAACTACTTCCTTTAAAAAAGTACTTCAGTTATTTTGATTTTAGTTTTTTTATCATAGATTTCAGATTCAACAAAATTATTAGCAGATTTGACTCATAACAAATGTGTGGGCCCTTATCTAATAATAAATATATCATTCTTGAAAACGAGTCATCAAGTTATTAAGTTCAGATGCTAATTTTCTGTTTATAACGGAGCAAAACTCTTTTGGGAAGGAGATTTATGTAAAGAGTCATGTAGGATACAACCTTAAATAATTATTATTCCTTAATTTGCTGTCAGGTCGATCATGGTAACAAAGACATGTATCTACCTGTTGCTGTATCTGCCAGATCATACAAGTTGTGTCACGTGACCCAGTGATCAGGTGACTTCCACAGTAGTCCAGGGCCAAACACGTCACAATATCTGCAATCACAAAATATATAAAAAAAACACAAGATATACAATATGGCAGAAAAAACATATCACAACATCTGCAGTAATAAATGTACAGGTAAGATATAAAATGGCCTAAAAAAAATCAGAATATCTGCTGCAAAAAATGTCTCATACATGTTTTGTAAGATATGAAACAAAAGCAAACATATCATATTTCTGCAAGGAGAAATGTATGGACTTACCTAGTATGTGCCTGAGGACATGGTGGACCTTTACACACTTCCCAGCATTGTACACTTAAAACAATAACCTTACATGGTATTACATTTAACCTGTGACCTTGACTTACCTACATTTTGTATGTGTGTAACGACATTGTGGACCTTTACACCCTTCCCAGCATTGTACACTTAAAACAATGACCTTTCTATGCTAAAAACATGACCTTGACCTACCTATGTGTCTGACAACATGGTTGATCTTTTTTCCCTTCCCCAGGTGGTAGACCTGTAAACTGTTGTCCCAGTGACCCCCACTAAACAGCAGCTTTGCATCATGGGATACGACAAATAGTTTTGCCTCAACCTTCACGCCGGGGGCAAATGGTCCTGCTACTCTGCGCTTCACCCTGCAATCAACATAATAAGATGGTAACAATGCAACACTTCGGTAGCAAAAATAAAAACTTCTTTTGAGGCAAAGAACTCCAATCGAAGCGTTAACTGTCACAACTCATGCTCTAGAAACGAAAGTCAAACAAAACAGAAACCACTTGACAAATGTAACTTGAGCAGAGAATAATTCCTGGTGTATCTCTTTGCACGTACTTGGAGTTTGCGATAGCAGGGTCCTTGTCGAAGGTGAAATAATTGGAGATGGATTTATCATAGGGCAGCCAGCCGTGCATTCCCACAATTCCCTCCTCGGAAACAGTCACCTGAAAATAACACCCGATAAATAGAATCTCTTAATACAACTTATGTCAGTGTAATTCAATCGTTTACATTATAATGCCAAACTATCCAAGGAATTATTTGAAACTTCATCTAACAACTGATTCCATTGAGAAGAACTTATTATTTTGAAGTATCTCTAAAATTTTGTCTTCCTTTTCGCCCAGGATTTTTTTTTCTACAGAGCTACATAAAATTTCTTGAGATTCCTTCTGCAAAGCTGGGATTCCCCTTGATCATTTGACTCAGACAATGCACGTAAAAGGATTTAGATACAGGATAGAAAATAGTATTAAAAAGCAGGTAAATCACGGGTATGTTGGCTTGCTCATCTATAACAAAGCACCCCGAAACAACAAAAAACATGTGTCTGCTGACATCAGAAGTTTCCAATTTTTCTTATCTTTCCTTTTAATTTGTTTCTTAATGTTATCAACCTTTTCTGTCGCATTATAACCCTAGCAACCTTTAATTTGATCTGTTTATTTTCAATAAAGAATGTAATATTAATACATTTCACAGAGACGGGACGGTTTCCAGGTTTGTTACCTCCAAAATCCAAAGGTCTGCTGTTAATCTTCTTTTTTAAGATATTTCTCGTTTTCTATGATGCCTATTTTTCAGCCAACAAACTATCTGTACTCACCATGGTGTCTGGCATGCCATGCTGTATGATTGACCGAGCCTGATTTCGAGGAACGCTGATGTAGACCAGGGGATCCGTTTCCATGGAAACCTGTAAAAGAATTATTTCCTTACTTATGTCCCGACATCTGTGTGTTCCTTACTTGACTAAAAATGACCTTCTTTTGTTCATTTATCATTATTTTAACATCACAAACAGAAAATCCAGCAAACTTGTTCCACATTTGCCAACCTTTACACATTTCTATGGAGGTCATTTTATGTGCTCTAACTTTAAATATAACAAGAGTATCAGTGGAACTGATGTATGCTCCAAAAAAACTTTATTGGAGGCTTTTCCTGTTTGTAAATTTTGCATTTGGTTAAAGTTATCACAAATATTGGTAAAAATATGTTGAAATGGGGAGTTTGGCAGAAGAAAAATAATGTTTAAACATACATACATGTGTATGTTTCTGATATTTTAGCAAAGGGCATTAACTCTATTATCAAAGGTGCAGCTGACTCTGAATACGATACAGTGCACATCATCTTAGTGCGACTGATTCACACACCAAGATTCATGATCCTAGCTTAACTGCAGGCAAAGTTATGCTCCGGACACGATATTTTAGGAAAGGGCAATAACTCTGTAATTAAGGGGTTGTGGGCCCTGAATTTGGTACTGCGCACATTTACTTAGTATGACTAATGTACATACCAAGTGAAAGTTTCAAGATCCTACCTTAAATGCGGGTTAAGCTATACTCCCGACACGACATTTTAGCAAAGGGCAATAACTCTGTAATTAAGGGGTTGTGGGCCCTAAATTTGGGGTGTATCGCTGTACAAATGCATCGCGGTGAATCGTGATGCCTCTAAGTATGCTGCACCTTCATGAATAGAAAAACACCACAACATTTCTAAGACTTGAAATTATCACTTCAAGTCAAGTCTAATAGAATTTGTAACATGAAATTCAAAACAAATTCTAATGTGATCTAAACTGTCATTCAAACACTACTGCCAAAAATCTTAAAACTAAATTGACAAAAAAAATCTGACTTTCAGCAGTATTATTCTATATCTTGCCTATAGTTACTAAAAATAGATATTTTTGAATTAATAGTAATTTGAGGTTCTTATATACCGCTTTATCACAGCCTACATGTAAGTCGTCTCAAAGCGGTTCACAAATTATTATCAGTGGTTATAGGTCCTTTGCAACCAGCAAACATCTTTCTCAATTTCCTGGGGAGCATACAGACGGTGCTGCAATTTAGACGCTCACAGCTAGCATTCAACAATTCCAGCACTGCCCAACCATATACTCATTTACAGCTGATGAGTAGACTTGAACAAGCAGATTAAAGTATCTTATTCAAGGATACAACACAGTGCCGTGCCTCGAACCCGCGACCCTTCGGTCACGATCCTAGCATCCTACCACTAGACTACCTTGTGTCTGTAAAACAGGAAAAGCACCTAACCAACCAATCACTTACCTCCACAAAGAAAACTTTGAGTTGGTTGAGGAAGAAGAAGACATTCAGAGCTTTATCCATCTTTATTGATTTGGCCACCATTTCATCAAAGCTCATCCTTCGAGGATGGGACTCCTGTCATTCAAAACATCAAATCAACCAATTAAATTGATTAAAATAACAAGTAGTAGTTGTAATGGGGGACCAAACTGCCCCCATAGTCACAAAGATGCATCAGAAAAGGACCGCAATGCACCTATATACTAAATTTGAGTGGAATCGAACAATATTTCAAGCAATCAAAAGCCTCTGTGCCGTGTGGTTGCCATGGGAACGATCTGAAAATAAATACTTTAATGCACAACTACATATGCCCATTGTTACTTATGTGAAGTTTCATCAAGATATGCCTAACAGTTTTAAATTGGCCCAGTAGTTTAAGAAAAGTTGTCCGGACAAGGATTTTTTGACAAACAGCCATAACTCGGCAGGAAACGGGCAGGATGAAAAAATAATACCTGGATGCACAACATCAGGGAGTAGTAATGATATTTGTAATTTTTCTCGTTGTAATTGGTGATTTTGCGGACAACAGACATCCAAAAGGACAGACAGGCAGGGTGATTCCAGTATGACCCCCACCCCTCCCATCACCAACTTTACATATTGTTATTTATATTTAGTAGGTTGATTTTATTCATGGCTTCACATTAAATCTGAAAACCATAAATATTTAATCACAGTTTCATATTATATAATATTAATTTAACAGTGATTTTCTTTTGGCAGTTAATTTTTCTTATAGCTTGTTTTATGACCTGTTCATATTTGTGATATTTTAAAACCTTTTTATCTGTTATTTTTGATAGCTTGACAAGCAATTTTTTAGCAAAGACCAGATAGTTTCTCTGTGTAATTACCAATTTTATTAATTTGACACCCTCCTAGTTTTTTATTTCATTTCTGTTTTGTATACTGTTAATTCATTTAAAACCTTGGTAATATCATGCTCCTCCTCATTGAATTTGTAACTTCGCTTACTGCCATTAAATTCTCCTTTAGTTCATCTCTTCACACTTCCACTGCACATCCCGTTTCTCATACTTAATTGCCAAACCCCTTTATAATGCCAATTTGTTGAAAGACAAATAGTAACAATTTAACAAAGTTTTACTAGTTTGGGGCCATTTTAACACTGGCACACAACCAAGCACTGATTTCATCCCGGCCTGCATGTAAATAAGCAACTTACATTTTCTATATTTCCAAAGTTATCCTACCATATACCCAGGGATGCCAACATATAATCTCCGTCTCTGTGGGGGATGGGCTTATTACAGGACAATGAAATAGCATTTGTTAGCATTTCTTCTGAACTGCAATAAATATGGGTGGGCTTATTACCAGGAATGGGCTTATTGCTAGATCAATATGGTAAGGAGAACCTGAATCTACTGGTCGACTGGTGTTCAATTCTTTGACTTTCTAGACTACAACACCGACAGAAACTTTCTTAGAATTGGTAATTGCAACTTTGGCCCATCATACCTTCAGCAGTTGGCATGGTGTCTGACCGAAGTTGTTGATCATGCCTTCTAATGCTTTCCTCTCACGCGGATCCTTGATGGCATCAAGATCCACAGCACCTAGTATATCAAATAGAATCAACATAACACTTTAGCCCAGTCAAGATTCACAGCACCTAGTGTATCAAATAGAATCCACATTACACTTCAGCCCAGTCAAGATTCACAGCACCTAGTCTATCAAATAGAATCAACATTACACTTTAGCCCAGTCAAGATTCACAGCACCTTGTGTATCAAATAGAATCCACATTACACTTTAGCCCAGTCAAGATTCACAGCACCTAGTCTATCAAATAGAATCAACATTACACTTTAGCCCAGTCAAGATTCACAGCACCTAGTATATCAAATAGAATCAACATTACACTTTAGCCCAGTCAAGATTCATCACACCCTATACAGTGAACAGAATCAATATATTATACGTCAGCAAAGTCATGGTCCATGGTCTCGACTCAAACCCTGCCATGGTCAATCTTAACGTAAACACAGGGCTTTCATTTGGCATTTCTAAATAACTATAGCTAATGAAAAGCTAGCTCATGTCCAGGTGGTTTCCTGATGGCATTTCTATTGGCGATAAGTAACGAAAACAGCATGGCAGTACAGATCAAACTAAATGTTTACCCCTGTTTTATTATCACACTAAAACATTTATAATACAATATATTTAGATCGTTTAATAAAATAATTTGGCGGAAAGTTCAACTGGGTGAATTTATTTTTCAAAAGCTAAACGGAGAAGTGAAAATACATGTATTACAATATTGCATGACACATTACTAAGTAAGTATTCAAATGTTTTAAAGGGGCATTTTTATGAAAGAGGCCAGTTTATACAAAGGACAGAAATTTACAACAAATCCTACATTGATCTTAAAAACTCTCTGGATACCGGCTGTACCCCCACAAGGTCTATTTTTAGCAGGTGTGACCTTGACCTTTGTAACACAACACGAGTGACAGGGGTTGATGGTTGGTTAAAAGTTTATTCTGGTAACATCAAGTATTAGGATCGGTCTCTATCGTTTGGTCTCGCTCTCAGTCGTCTCCGAGCTGTCTCTACCTGTACTTGTTCTAGCCCATCTTTAGCTGTCCCTAGCCCTTCTGGTCTATCCTCTAGCTGTCCCTTGCTCTGCTCCCTCTTACCTTTCGAGGTTATAGTTATACCCCGTTATAATCTGTTGCCGCGTGCATCAATGGTCAGTCAAGACTTGAAGATCATACCTATGAAACCTGGATTCACAGCTATTCCCTGATATACGTAATCATTACACCACGTTGTCCGAGCTATTCCCTATACTCATAATCAAAGCTAGCAAATAAAGCTAGCCAATATTCAAGGGTCCATAAGCCCCACAGAATAGAAGGTCAGTTGAGACTTTTAGATTATATCTTCGCAACCCTGGATTGACCAAGGTATTCTCGATGCACGTAATCTATTACATAACGTCGTAACACTGGCTGTAATCTATTACATAACGTCGTAACACTTGCTGTGCTACACCTTAGAGACATTTTAAACCCCTTATTGCAAATTTACATCACAGTGTTTCACCATGTCAAATTTCATAAAGTTAAGATTCTTTTTATTCCAAAACAATCTCCTAAAAATGTGGACGAACAGAGACAGACAGACACCTGGATTACTATAAGGCAATCCTTAATAAATTGCAGATGTTGTAATCTACAAGGGGAGATAACAAAATGTTGTAACCTATCTGGGAGATAACACAAAGCCAGGCAAACTTTCCCTGGTTTCCGTAGTTACCTTCGTAAGTACAGTAGTAGAAGACATTGAGGGCCTCTACAGCTGCTGGTCCCTTCTGTTTGTACCCAAAGATCAGATCTATCCAGTTATGTAGGTTACTGGACACATGTTCACACTCCTTGAAAAGAAATTAGAATTGTTAAAATATTTACTTGAAAAATCACAGGTAATAAGTAAGCTTATACATTCAAATTTTGTCACTGTGAACTCACAACCTTGTCTACAATGCATATCCAAAAGCATAAAGTTCAAAAGTTAAATTGTTTATTAATGAAATCTACAGACATGAAATGAAAGGAAATAACTCTTCTGGTGACCTTGACATTAAGCATCGTTTACTTCATATCTGTGGCGACCCTGACCTTTATAATTAGATGCCATGAAATTAAGGTGACCCTGACCTACACTAGTCATGACATATGGTGACCTATGACCTGTGGTGACCCCAACTTTTAGTTACTATGACCTCTGGTTAGCCTGGTCATTAGTTGCCATAACTTTCTGGTGACCTCCATCTTTAGCAACTATGACCTTTGATGACCTATGGCCTTTGGTCACCCTGACAACAGTAGCCATGATATTTTGTTGACTCTGAACTTTGACTTTTTTTACTAACCAATGCCTGCTTGTGTTTCCATATGAAATCCTCGGGAGATTTGGCCCAGGTTGGTAGAATCACATTATCCACACGATCCCTAGATATCTGTAGAAGACCCAGGTCAAAGCCTGTTTCAAAAAGAGAATTAATTTCATAAACAAAAATAACCAACACTGAAAACAGATTAAAAAAACCCAACAATGTATGCTTCAGAATCAGCAAATTTTTAAAATATTCATATTTCTCTTTTCTCTTTTTAAAATCAGTTAAGGACAAAGAAAACAGCACTTTTTTTTTCTAGCAGAATTTGATCTGTTGATCAAAACCCCTAATAATAACTTAAGTCCTGAATTACATAATCACTATTTTTCTAACTAAATCATCAAACCCATATACACGTAAACATTTCTAGGACCTCCTGATTTGAGTACCCAAGTTTCAGATGACTGATTTAGATAATTAAGAAATAGAAATGTGCTCGTTTCCAAACTCTTTTAAAAGACAGTATGTAAAACAATTTATTGTTTTGATTTTTTTTTTTTTTTACCAAATCAAGTTATTCTGTAGTTCTGAGATTGAAAAAGACCACTGGAGGTTAAAATCCTGATTGTCTATTGACTCGTTCCAGACATACCGTTGTTGTTGACTAGAAAATCGGGGAGGTAGTAAAACTCGGGGATAAGCTCCTTGACGTCATTTGGGTTGTCCATCAGACTTGACCATGTAGCAACTACGGAGTGAAATTGTCGGTCAGCCACGTCAAACCTGGAATAAAGTCCATATCATATCAACAGGAGTATAAGATTCTTTTGTTCACAGCAAGACTTAGAATGTGTTAGGGAGAAGGAAGGGATCTCCTTCCTGCCGTCTGAGAGGGGACACCAAGGCTGCTTTTGTATAACAAGTTCAATTATTTAAACTGGTTGAACTGGAAAAGAAAACTATAGACACAGACCGAGAATGACGCTGACCTCTCAAATTTAGCGTGTAAATCATGCCAGGCCACAAAACTAAGCAGTTGACTATTGCTAGGTAGTGATATTTCTACATAAAATAAGGTCGCTTTATTTGGTAATGTTTTCAAATCTGGTACACAGGAGAAAGAACCATACAGATTTCTTGGTATATCGCTATTCAATTGACAGAAAATTATGAAACAGTGCATTTTGAGCTTTGTCTATACAAGTTCAGTCCATTTCTGGTCAAAGAGTTCATCACATAACTTTTCTTTGCAACCTGGATCATTTCAGCCTGATGTGTAAAGGGTAGGTAACCGTGATAAACCTCAATGTAATAAGCAAATTCATGAAATTTATATCCCCAGCTTACAAGACATATTGTAGGTAAACATTCTTATACAGAACATGTAGGTATTGCGGTGTAAATTAATCGTTGAATCCATCAAAATTTACTAACTTCATTAATTATCCGTAAATATGCACAAATCACATCGGTTGGCAAACTTAGCATGAGTCGGATGTGCATACGGAATTTGGTTGAATACCTGCACAATATCTAGAGCAATTATCACACGAAAACCAAAGAGTGCCCAAGAGTGGTGGAAAGACAGAGGAACACAAACATTGTTATCAAGTTTGAAGGAATTCGGCTAATGTTTGCTGGAGTTATTAAGCAGAAACTGCAGAAAATGATGTTTTAATTAATCAAGGGGCCATAACTCCGCCAAATGGAGTCCAATTAAAGTGGTAGTCAAACTTGGTCGAGCCCTTAATGCATTGAAGCCTGTTACTAAGTTTGAAGACAATCAGATAATATTTGCTAGAGTTAATGAACAGAAACGGTAGATAATGACGTTTTTCGTTATTCAAGGGGCCATGACTCCGCCAAATATAGTCCGCTGAACGTGGTCATTGAACTTGGCCGAACCGAGCCCTTAAGGCATTTAACCCTGTTACCAAGTTTGAAGAAAATCGGTTAACATTTGTTGCAGTGATTGCACAGAAATGAAGCGTGACAGACAGACAGACAGACTGACAGACAGACAGATGGACAAACCCAAATCAATATCCCCCATTTCGGTGAAAGCGGGGGATAATAAGGTCACTTTATTTGGTAATGTTTTCAAATTTGGTACACAGGAGAAAGAACCATAAAGATTTTTCTATATCGCTATTCATTTGACAGAAAATTATGAAACAGTGCATTTTCGAGCTTTGTCTATACAAGTTCAGTCCATTTCTGGTCAAAGAGTTCAACACATAACTTTTCTTTGCCACCTGGATCATTTCAGCCTGATAAACTACAGTGAACCTACCTACCATGTGTAAGGGGAGATAACCAGGATAAACCTCAATATGATAAACTACAGTGGACCCTACCTACCATGTGTAAGGGGAGATAACCAGGCTAAACTTCAATATGATAAATTATAGTGGACCCTACCTACCATGTGTAAGGGGAGATACCCAGGATAAACCTCAATATGATAAATTATAGTGGACCCTACCTACCAAGTGTAAGGGGAGATAACCAGATTAAACTTACCTGCCACTCTGAAGCTGTATATGTAATCCAGTGAACGGTTCCATTCGGATCATGTAATGCATCACGCCGGCCGCGTTTGAGTAGTGAGTGCCGTAGTGGAACTTCTCAATCACTCCTGAAGGGTCCTCAAACGTTTCAAATCTGCAAAAAAAGATTAAATGATGAAATGAACACCGACACAACATCAATATCTGATTAAGATCATAAACATACTGAAAATGTAGGGCTCACCAACGAACCTCATTTTTTTCACGACAAAAAATGTCTGGACAGGTATTATTTTTCTAGGGTATTAATGCTATGAATACGATTGCAGTAAATGAAGCCCAATGTGTTCAATCTATTGCCTCTGATCACCTTTCTTATCCGGATCAAAATGTGTCTCATTTGATGTTTTTAAAGAGCTGTCTTCAGCAACAAAACCTGAAGACCATGATTATGTTTCCAACACATGGTACCTTGAGATACAAAGTTTAACCAATGTCAACTAAACACTAAGTAAGTCTTCAGAGATCAATAGGCTTTGAATTGACATGACCTACTTTTCTCGTACGTTCTCCGTGCTCTTTGCGTTCACAGCTCCGATAGGCTTTGACAAATCTCGGAAGACAGTTGGATTGTCCAAGTCAAGTGTTTCTGAGGTATAGTCACTAAGTATCCATGGAAACTGATACAAAAAAAATAAAGTTTATATATACAATAACTTCTCATATCGTTGTATTCTTACATCTATATTTCTTTGAAAATTGCCATGAACTTACAGATATACATTGAAACCTGACTTTACCAACACCTGACATTATAATATACAGGCAAACCTGACTTTGCATACAGCCTGTAATATCCAGTGAACCTGACTTTATTGACACCTGAGTATACTGACACCTGACTTTGCATACAACCTGTATAATGTTTGATACAATGTTTAGGCTTGTTTCTTTGTCTTTGAACTGACTTTACTGACACACTGTTATTAAGGACAAAATTATTCTTTAAACTGACTTCTCTGACACGCTGTCTTTAAAAACTGTATTATAAACTGGCATGTCTTTGAACTCTACGCAACATTACCACAGGGTATTGGCTGAGGTCGTTGTAAGTCCTGCCTGCGATGGTATTGAGCTGTATTAGGTAGTCAAAGTTAGAAATCTCCCTCTGTACCCATTTCTGTGGGGGGGAAAAGGAAGAAAATATTCAACCAATACTTTTCCATTTTACAAGGCAATATAAAACTAAAATTATAATTTGCAAGAAATCTTGTAAGAAAACAATTCAAGAAGGCAATCAAGGTTTATATGGTATCCAAGTATCCACACATTCTGCTATAAGTGCAAAATTTAACTCATTCACCTCAGGGCGAAAATTTCATAATGAACTATTCCAACCTTTGAATTGGAAGAGTTCAAATGTGTCTTCAGGGGTGAATGAGTTAACAACTATTTCAGTTTGAGTCCAGTTGGTTCTTAAGATGACGGCGAGTCCCAAAGAAAAAGTGTGAGTTCAGGACTCAAACATCTGAGTCACAACAATCATTGACAATAGTACCTGGTATGTTGATAGTCTCATGGAATATTTTCATCTCTCTAAATTCTTTATTCCATGAAATCAATTTCAGCCTCCTGTTGGCTACCCTACTTGTAGGATATATTCTACAAGCTAATCATCTGGTGTGGAAATTGCCTGCTTGTGCAAGGGGGAAAATTTGATTAGTTTAAATTGACATCTTCATATGTGCAAGGGCAGAAAAATTTAGATATAAGTTTGCCCATATTGGGCAAGGGTGAAATAATGACAGTTGATACTAGCAATACAAGAACTGACATGTTCAGTAAAATTTTTAAAAAATCACTGATTGAGGGTAGATAAATTACAGCCTACTGGTAATACTATCAATTTTCAGTGTTCCGATCTGGCTCAGAAAACAGATGTAATAATTACAAATATTTTCAGTGCTCTGATTTGGCTCAGGAAAACAGATGTACAAATATTTTCAGTGCTCTGATTTGGCTCAGGAAAACAGATGTACGAATATTTTCTGCCCCCGATTTAGCTCAGGAAAACAGATGTACAAATAGTTTCTGCCAGTACATGACATACTTGTGTAAGACCAGACGACTTCAGCAGCTCGGCCGGAGACCGTGATCCAAAGTAGATAAGATTTGGTGGACGGAGACTTAGGATACGGCTATACACCTTGTTTCGGACCTGCAAAGTAAACAAACCGCTATACACTTTGTTTCAGATCTGATAAGTAAACATCTTAGAATTTCTTTCTGAATATATATATTTTTTTTTTTAGAAAAAATGAAAAATATGTATATCCCCCGCCCCCCTCCCTTTCATGTACATTTAGTTTTATCTTTTCGTAGGAACACTAAATGCCCCTCAGAAACAAGCAGAGGCATAACATATATACATTCCAGGTATTTGTAGGAACAATTCCACATGTAATAATTCAGTGAGGTCAATACCATATTTATTCTACAACCCCCTCCCCCTCTCCTCCCCCCCTTGATAAATATATATTTAAAAAAAAAAAGTGGGGATGGCTTATTAGGAAAAGAAATTTAATGGAACAAATTTGGTTTATCACTAAATGAGGTAAAAAAAAAAAATCTTAATAGAGGTTTTCTTTAAAAAACTTTAAACCACAATTTGAATTGTCTCCAATGGGAAAGATACCTTTACATAAATTGTATAAATCACTCTGAAGAATATTTGAATGCAAACCCTTAACATTTCGGGTGTCCGAGCCTACATTACACTTGAAACACAAGATATGTAATTTTCTGACACTAGAGCTGGTTGCATGGTGTAATGATATATATATAGAATACTGACCTTTGGCTGAAAGTTAAGAAAGTAATTAGTTTGGTCAACCAGGAACAATTCTAAGGCACTGCGCCGCAGGTTGTAGCGACGGAAATGGATTTCTCTCAGTTTTGACACCGCCCACTTGAAGTCCTCGCCTCCTGAAATGAAATCATTATATTTCTCTGGTGATTTCTATTACAGACCAAGGTCCGTATTCATGAAACCGTTCTCATGCTCAAGCATGGATTTTGTGCTCAAGCCGAGTTTCTTGTTCCAGCTATAACATACTAAGAAAATCTTAAACGATTTTGGAAAACATTGAAGAGACTTAAAGCAGAAAACTATTTTCAATTTTTATATTTGACTTTTCGATCGTTTGACATGACTTAAGCAAGTTACAAGAAAGTTGGTTTGACCATAGAATGCATGCTTGAGCATGAAAACGGTTTAATGAATACCGGTCCTGAACTACTGACATTTAATCTAAATACTCTACTAGATTGATAAAGGATTAATATTCAGTCAACTCTAAGAACCACTCACCTCCAACACTCCAACACATACATTATGTCAAATGATACACAAGTTTGAAAAATGGTACCCCAATTCATTCATCACATTCTATGAGTTAGCTACTATATGTTTTCTTTTAAGGATTTTATTCTGATGTATTTACTGGGCAAACAGTATGGTTTTACAACATTAAATCCACTTCACATTTTATTCAGATTTACCTGTGTTTTATAAAATTAATGCACACTTTCCAAAATGACTTATCCTTTGCAGTATAACAAATATTAAATATTGATAATTTAACAAGTCTAGATTACAATTTATAAAAGCTAGTTTTAGGTTTTTAACCCTTTCACCACTGTAGACCATAATGGACTTATCCAGATCAATGCATGGTAGGGTTAATTAAAGTTACATAGGGGTGAAATGGTAAAGTGAATCTCTTTTGAAAAGGAAATCATCCGACATTGAAAATGTAATAATCCTAAGGGGAGGCCACTCTTACCTTCCTCCTTGTTAGAGCTGCAGTCGAAGAAGTACACATGTGTAGTGGTGACCTCCAAACGACCTTTGATGACATCTACCAAGGTCACAAGTTCACACTCTTCAGAATGGACAAGTTTTTCTTTGTCATTGTGTTCACTTGGTCTAAAATACAGATTCCGAAGATATTCATTAAATAACTGAATGTAAATTACAGTAAATTATCTTTTCATATGATAAGAACATCTTTCATAAAAAAAATCAGGCTAACTAACTTTTTGTTTTTATTGTGAAACTTAAAGAGTCATGAACAAAAATTCACACAAAACTATTTTGAATGTTATATAAAATATATATGATGTAATGAATGTAACACTTTTGATAGAATGTTTCATGAAAAAAAGAATTAATTTGTAAACGATTTTATATGAAATATGTTGCTTTTAATATGAAATCATTTTTTTATTATTTATGGCTAAAAAACAGGTAAATATCTACTAAAATATTCGTTATTTCAAATATACCCTTGAGAACTAATGACATTCCATTCCTCGTCCGTGATCGTATCGTCAGCAATATTTTCCTTGGACACCAGAGCCTCCTTAGCAACACTCATACGCTTCAGTTGCTCAGAGTCATCTGTCTCACTAACACCTGTTAAAAACATTTCCAGAGAAAATAGAACATTTCAAATCAATCTTTCATAGTACCTTCACACACAATACGAATTTAATCTGTCATAGTCCTTCACACACAATACAAATTTAATCTGTCATAGTACCTTCACACACAATACGAATTTAATCTGTCATAGTACCTTCACACACAATATAAATTTAATCGGTCATAGTACCTTCACACACAATACAAATTTAATCTGTCATAGTACCTTCACACACAATACGAATGTATGTGTCAATGCTGCTGAAGGACTGTATGAAACAGATACATTAAGATCTCTTTGAAAATAACTTTTTTTCCTGGGGTCGTATTCATAAATCAATTTCATGTTCACGCACATCACTTTCCATAAATAACAAACCATGATCTTTGCCTTGACAATTGGGACCCTGATACAAGAAATCATTTATGGTACATTGTAATTGTATTAAGTTTGATAAAAATCCATTAATAAGTGGACGTCACTAGAGCGATGACAGTTGAATTGAAACGGGAGGGGACAAAACGAGTAACACTATATGCCCTTCATAAAATGGTGATGGTGGTAGTGTTGGTGATGGGGTGGGGATGGTGATGGTGGTGGTGGTGTTGGGGTGGTGGTGTTGGGGATGGTGATGGTGGTGGTGTTGGGGTGGGGATGGTGATGGTGGTGGTGTTGGGGTGGGGATGGTGGTGGGGATTGGGATGGTGGTGGTGTTGAGGTGGGGATAGTGGTGGTGTTGGGGTGGGGATGGTGGTGTTGGGGTGGG
>NW_018408229.1:253010-253869 GCF_002113885.1 Mizuhopecten yessoensis | reverse complement strand
TTGGGGTGGGAATGGTGGTGGTGTTGGGGTGGGGATGGTGGTGGGGGTGTTGGGATGGTGGTGTTGGGGTGGGAATGGTGGTGGTGTTGGGATGGGGATGTTGGTGGTGTTGTGGATGGGTAATATTACATTTACAGCTTTCCATGTTCAAAATCTGATGTAAATAATGTAAATTTTTAAATTGGCTGAATTAGGATGATTTTGTTTAACAAAGAAAATTGTCTAAAAACAAAACATTGCTGATAAAAATATCATTGAAATTTATGTTCCACACAGAAAAGAGAGGAAAAGTCTTAAGTTAAATATACATAGAAATGCAGCTAGATGAAAGTCTGGTTTACAACAAATTCTTGATTCAGTTAAGACAGACCTGTGTCCCCCTCCATTCAAATGTTTTACTTACCTTGATTATCACGCAACATGGCGGCCTCAATATGAAGGTCAAAGTTGTGGTTTGGGACAAGTTTCACCTTCATGCGAGAGAAATTCTCCTGGTTGGACAGTTTCCATTGGTTGGAAGCAATATTTCTAGGCAACAGAAAAGTTTTATAAAACTTTCTGCAGCATATATGCCATGCGATTTTTCATCTTTCACATTCTAATTGTAGTTGCAAAATATTCTTTGAATATCATTTTCCATCCTTGTACATTATAATCATTATAATAGTGAAATGTGTTTAAAATGCTGCCCTTAAACCTCAGTAAAATCTGCCTGAACTGTGATTCCTGGAACTACAGTAAAATCTGCCTGAACTGTGATTCCTGGAACTACAGTGAAATCTGCCTGAATTCTTATCCTGAAACTACAGTGAAATCTGCCTGAATTCTTATCCTGGAACTACAGTGAAATCTGCCTGAA
>NW_018408229.1:228639-252860 GCF_002113885.1 Mizuhopecten yessoensis | reverse complement strand
AAATCTGCCTGAACTGTGATTCCTGGAACTACAGTAAAATCTGCCTGAACTCTGATTCCTGGAACTACAGTGAAATCTGCCTGAATTCTTATCCTGAAACTACAATGAAATCTGCCTGAATTCTTATCCTGGAACTACAGTGAAATCTGCCTGAACTCTGATTCCTGGAACTACAGTGAAATCTGCCTGAATTCTTATCCTGGAACTACAGTGAAATCTTCCTGAATTCTTATCCTGGAACTACAGTGAAATCTTCCTGAACTGTTATCCTGGAACTACAGTGAAATCTGCCTGAACTGTGATTCCTGGAACTACAGTAAAATCTGCCTGAACTCTGATTCCTGGAACTACAGTGAAATCTGCCTGAACTCTGATTCCTGGAACTACAGTGAAATCTGCCTGAATTCTTATCCTGGAACTACAGTGAAATCTTCCTGAATTCTTATCCTGGAACTACAGTGAAATCTGCCTGAACTCTGATTCCTGGAACTACAGTGAAATCTGCCTGAATTCTTATCCTGGAACTACAGTGAAATCTTCCTGAATTCTTATCCTGGAACTACAGTGAAATCTTCCTGAATTCTTATCCTGGAACTTCAGTGAAATCTGACTGAATTCTTATTCTGGAACTACAGTGAAATCTTCCTGAATTCTTATCCTGGAACTACAGTGAAATCTTCCTGAATTCTTATCCTGGAACTACAGTGAAATCTTCCTGAACTGTTATCCTAGAACTACAGTGAAATCTGCCTGAACTGTTATCCTAGAACTACAGTGAAATCTGTTTGACCTGTTACGCTGGAACTACAGTGAAATCTTCCTGAATTCTTATCCTGGAACTACAGTGAAATCTTCCTGAACTGTTATCCTAGAACTACAGTGAAATCTGCCTGAACTGTTATCCTAGAACTACAGTGAAATCTGTTTGACCTGTTACGCTGGAACTACAGTGAAATCTTCCTGAACTGTTGCCCTGCAACTATTGTATTAATGATCTTGTTACTATAGATTTTTTTATAGAAGTTTTTTTTCTGTTGAAATGTTTCAGTAACATCTAGTTGAAGGTCTGATTATACAGGTTTCCAGATTACAAAATGTTCAGTTTACATAACAATGCATACAGTGGGGCCTATATGTTGGTGTGGCTATACAGGTTTTAGATTACAAAGGTTTAGTTCACATGGAAACTTGTATAGTAGGACCTGTGTGAAAGTCTGATAGTACAGGTTTTAGATCTCAAAGATTGAGTTCAATTTGAAACGTTCACAGAGGGGTCAATGTGAAAATATTTTTTTTATAAAGGTCTTTGAATTAGACAGGCCATGTTATATAACAATACGAAACATAAGTAAAACTTAATATTTATAAAGTAATATTACTATAGTACGAAGGTTTTATTTACTTATTATCAATCTTTTTCAATGGTAACTCCACGTGTTTTCTAAAGGATCTCTCCAAACTATGGGATTGCTATGTACAGCAGACTCAGCACCACAAACTTGTTCACGTAGGAATGTGTTTCACCACTGACTCTGATTTGTCGGGTTAAATTCACTTAAATAGCGTACTTCTGAAACTATAAATACCATGGACAGTTTTCAGATAAAATCATATTCTTTTTTTCATAACAAACCTGTCTGCCCAAGCTCCTCGCTCTCCAGTGAAAAAAAGTCGCGTAGCTCTCCAGTGGCGGAGAGTGGAAAGTTGTTGATTTCGCAGTTGCGTAGTGATGTTTTGAAATCTACGTATTTCATGGGAGGTTTTGCTTTTGAAAGGCTCCATAATCTGGCTCTGTAAAAAATATATAGCAATGATCCTACAACTTCTGGTTTTTTTTTGTTGATTTCTTTTTTCATTATTCAGACCTTGATTTGAAATATTTCTTTTAGGATCAAGCTAAATAGTATATAATAAAAATATTCAATATAATAAAAATATTGTTTCATTGAACTGATTTAAACATCATCCTTAACACAAAGTACTGCAGGGTATTATAGACCACAGGCTCTAGTCTCGTCTGTCAACACACCTTATCATAATCAAGATTGTGAACTCTATCGTCCATGTAAAATGACCCTGTTCCAGAAAACATGTGATTGTGTCACAACCCTTAATAAAATGCTCGGAGTGGTATGGACCGACACGAAAAAATATCTATTTACAAGGCGTCACAAGTGATACAAATCCCCTGGCATTCACACATTGTGGACCATATGTATGAGGAAATGAATAGAAAATTCAATGATGTAACAGTAACTGCTCTAGCGACTGCATCTGTTGAAGGTATATATTGTTATGGCGAACAATTATATCAAGTTTTGTGAAACTTCGTTGAGGAATGAAGTCGCTAGAGCGATGACAAAGTTTTTCTAAAGATAGTAACAGTGACCTTGACCTTCAATGTAGAACCCCGAAACGCAAACCTGATCAAGGCATTGCCATACTAAACACTTGAATGAAGTTTCATGAAATTCTGTTCAGTAATGAAGTTGCTAGAGCGATGACAAAGTTTTTCTAAAAATAGTCACAGTGACCTTCACCTTCAAAGCAGTGACCGGCAAAGCTATTTTTTTTCAAGGTATTGTTATACCAAAGACTTATATGAAGTTTCATGAAATTCCGCTGAGAAATGAAGTTGCTAGTGCGATAACAAAGAGTGTACGTATGTACCGGCGAAATTCTATATCCGTTCGAACTTTCGTTACGGGAGGATAATAAATATGATGTGAGCAAATTTTACTTCCGTGTCCTGCCATTTTATATAATTAACACATTTTCTTTTGATGCATAATTTTATAACAATTTCTTTAATTATTAGCAACTAACGGAAACATAACAGTAAGGTTGAAGAGAAAAAAAATACAAACCTTTCAAGACAAAGAAATGTTTTTTTCTTTCTTCAGATTTTTTTGTTTTTGTTTTAATTCACAGACAGGCAGTCATAAAGACACTATACATAAATTCAGTGAGACTTTCAAAGCTAATGGAAAATCACATAATGAGACATTTGTTGTTTACGTACCTGAAACTTGAGTTTGCTGTCCCCTCTCTCACGATTCCGTTTGTGCATGTTTACCATCATGGCTTCCTCACACTCGCTCCAGAAGTCTTTGGTCTCCACCTCAATGTCGCCAAATGTATTCTCAACGAAGTGGTTCATTTGAGGATTCACCTGAAATGTATCATACATTCTCAACTAATGGTGTCACTTAAAAGATTTATAACCATAAATGATGTTACGTCACCACTCAAAGTCTTTGCTAGATCTACAAAACATAAACTATATAATGTTCAGCATTTTCTTCAACAGAATGAAGTCCCCTTTTCAAGTTCAAATAATTATTTCATTCCATACTGAAGCCATTCTGCAGTATAAGAGTTTTCCTGTATTTATTTCTAGTCAATTTCTGAAAAAAAAAATCCAAGGTTCGATTAATTGATGAAAATCTTACAAAGGAATTGCAAACTTATTCCCATTTTACAAGACAGATCTATATACAACATCTTTGGCATCAGAAATCAAAATGAAAAAAAGTGATATTAACCAGCACTCAAAACATGATAATCTGCTTCTTTTTACGTGTACCAACATCAACAAGTTTCACTGTTGATTGAAGACACTGTAGTAGAAGTAACCCAAACTGCCCCCCCATACTCGCAAGTAATTAATTGGAAAGAATTTGCAGTGCCATAATTGACTTACATACTTATCCAGAGTAAAATCAGACATAGGGACTGTTGGGATTACCTTGGCGTACACCCATATCAATTGTGTCAATCAATTGCAGGCCACGGCGGAAAAGGAGGTGTGTTGCGCACATCTACATATGCCCACCAACGCTAATGAGAAGTTTCATAAAGTACCCGGCCTATCATTTTATTTATTTTTTTATGAAAAACTCCAGAAAGAATTAGGAAGGAATAGAGGAAGAAAAATAATAAGAAACTAGAAAATGTCTGTAAGACATAAATGCCCCCGCTCATATATGGGACGAGACGAGACGTACATGGTCAACAATATATGCCCCCCCCCCCCCATTTTATGGTGGGGGCGGGGCATAAAAATACTATGTCCCTTCCACTTTCTTTCGGGGACTTTAACATTGATCCTTGTATTATCGCCCTTGAATTCTACAATGTATATATATTGCATACCTACCAAGTGACCCGATTTCGTCGGGTTTCACCCGGGAATTTAGCCCTTCACCCGCTTTTATAACATCACCCGCCGGGTTACGATTTTGACCCGGGTTTCGTCATTTTCACCCGTTTTCACCCGGAATCGTTTCGTACATTAGAAGTTACCGAAGTCGTTCGGAATTCTCTAGACTTTTCAATCCTCTGTCGAAAGGAAGACGATCAATTTCCTGTTTACGTTTCTCCCTGACAGGTAAGTTGTGAGTTGTTTTAACGTAATTGAATTGTTTTTACAAGTGTTTATATATAGGGCGATGTTATCGACAGGTTAGTAGTGAGTTGTTTTTACAATTGTGTAGTATATATCGCATTTGGAAGGTATGTCTTCTGGAAGGAAGAGGTCGTTATCGGGACCTACACCTAATTCTAGGAACAGCTGGATCTGCTGGAGGAGCAGTTTTCCGACTATCAACTAGCCCCTGGCCTGTTGGTGACATTCCAGATTGTGAAAATGACGACAGAATTGAATAGTTTTGGGAACAAATGGATGGAGTCAAAGACATCTGGACACAAAAACCAAGATTCCATGTGTTGTCTAGACTGGCAAAAACACTGTTGGTACTGCCAAACAGTAATGCCGACTCGGAAAGAGCTTTTTCCATAGTTAAAAAAATACACACTGAATTCAGAGCTGATCTCCAAAATGACACTTTGTGTGCACTTCTCAGTTGCAAATTCAATCAAAATGATTATTGTGATGATAACAAACCACCAGCCAGTGTATTAGCCTCTGCAAAGTCTGCAACAGCTGAATACAACAAGAGTTGTCAGTGATGTTCTTCCTGTAGAAATGTACCTGGTACATAATCATATATCATATCAAATATTAAACTATGTATCAAATATCAATTTTTCTTCTGTATTTGTTGCAAAAAAGTCATCACGCACTATGACCCTCTTTTTAATTTTCAAAAGAGGGTCATAACCCTCTTTCAGTATGTCCAGGGTTGGCAGGTATGATATTGTACTTACATAGCTTTCTACAAAGACAGTCCATTCGTCCGTGAGACAGTAGGCCCTGAAATCATCGAAAAATGTCGGACTTCTGGCAGTTGGGGGCAAGTTAGGCAAGTGGAGGTCAAGGTTCAAAAGGTCATAAGCCTTGTCAATGAGGGCCTTCAGTACTGGTATCAAGAAAGAGTAGTTGTCTGTGTTCTCTGGCAAAGAAAAACATAGAATTATCAATTTTTGCATAGTTGTCAACTTCTGAAACCTCCAATGAGGGAGATCTCCCTCATTCCATATTTCCAATGAGGGAGAACATGCATCAAATGCAACTGAAACTGCTTTGCTCAATTTATCTTTCCTTTTTTATGGATCAAAATAACTCCAAAAAGCATTCATTTGATTCAGACACACCAGTTATGATTATTACACACTCCCTGCAATAACTAGGAGATCATTTGACCACAGGATGTAGATGTTGAGTTTGTGTGAGATTGGACTTGAATGAGGGAGTTTCTAGCTAGGGCAGTGTTCACACTCATTTTTCTATCTGGGTGTTTTGGTACCCCCAAGGTTTGCAAAAAGTGGGTACACCAGCAGATTTTGGGGGTACAGGTATGTGTTTTAGGGGGAACCAATTTTTGTTATCTTAAATTACGTACTAGTAAAATAAAAACAATGAGAATTATCAAATTCAGCATTTGTTTTCATTTTGTGATCGATATTTTGTAAATAATATTTATTAATCATTTCTTAATAATAAAACATTGCAGGGCTGACTGCCTATCAAGATCCATTCTGTAAAATGTCACCTATGTTGATTGTTAACTTATTTCTCGTTTTGCTGACAGAGTAAGTGTTTCTTAATACACTGATGACACAACATCGCTGATGTTTGTTAATTTGTTGTACCTTCTATTAAGCAACGAGATGATGATTTAATATTTCTTTGTGATAACTGTATTCCAACTGATCATCTAGCCTCAATCAATCAAATTCCTCATGCCATTTGGTTTGAAATCTTTTAATATTTTTACGTTTTGCATTGGCAAGTTTCCGGAGTGCAGATGTCTCCAGGCTTTCATTTCTGTGCGTAGTCCTTTTGTTTTACCGTGGCACCGGAGTTTGGGCAGACTGAAAAATACCCTTGCAGCATGATTTGCTTTGACATTTTGTTTGTGTGTTTTCTTCTGGGCCGTCGAAGCGCTTTACCATCCAGGCGATTGGGCCAAAACCATTTACACATTAAAGCTTTTCCATGAGCAAGACTACCCGCCGAGAAAATGGTAAAAATGCTACAACTTTCGTTTTAGACTTTGACTAGTTTCATGCTTTTTGTAAATAACATTTCTTTGAGATGGAATATAAAATTATTTGAGAATATTTTGAATGCCAGACACACATTACTACGAATGCAGGTCATGTAAAGCAGTCAAAATATGTACGCGATTTATTTAAAATATGTGTGAATCACGCACATTTCTGTGTGAATGGGAACACTTGGGAGAGATTGGTAAATTTGGGTCAAAATAGGGGAATCTCTTTCCTAATGAAGGAGGCTTGACAACTATGAAATGATATTTAAGGTGATACACTACCTGAAATGTCCTACCTATGATATTGATGTTTGATTGATCTCCCTAAGAAATAGTAATACAAAATAATAATTAACCATTCAGACTTACTTAAGAATTGTCAATGAGTGAAGATTGTATGCTTTCCAAGCGTTAACTAGTATTTTTGAAGAATAAATGAAAAACAGAAAACAGACATTGAATGGGGGGGCTCTACTTGAAAGCCCAAAAACATGACTGGTTTGTACAACAAAAAGCACAAGAGTTATCTCCCAACCTGTGACGGCCTTGACGATGATGCTATGAAGGTTGCCGATGATGTACGAGGCCTCAGCGGAGCTGGAGATGAGCTTTGTCTGGACGAGGTTGTGGAGCTTTGCCGTGGCTACAGCACACAGCTGTAATAATACAGAAAATAATGGCTACAATTGTCCTTCATTTTGATCAAAAAAACATTTTATGTCCAAGTCAACAATAATAATAATAATTTCAGCTTCTTATATAAGGCTTTATCACAACCTAGTTTGTAGGTCGTCTCAAAGCGGTTCACAAATTATTATACGTGGTTATAGGGCCTTTGCAACCAGCCAATATCTTTCTCAACTCCCTTGGGAGCATACAGACGGTGCTGCCATTTTGTTCCCAAACTAGATTTTGTCCATACCAACTGCAGTTTGAATTTTTTTTCAGGCAAAATAACATATTTGGCAAACAAATCAAAAATATCTCTGTAGAAAGGCAGTTATTTCCATTTATTTTTTAATTTTTGAATGAAATATCTGTCATATTGAATTGACCAGTGATAACCTGAACAATCAAACTCAAAATCTGGCTTTAAAGAAATAAGAACAGACAAGAGAAAGGTAGCAGTGGTATTTTTTGTCCGAAACATTTAAAGATAACCTATGAATCAAGTGTTAAATAAGAAGAAATCTGGAAAGGATCGCTGTTTACACAAGCAGGGCTTTTGTATCAATATTAGACCGTACCTCCAGGTTTGGGTGTTTGGCAAAGAGTATGAGGAGGTTAAGTCCGAGACGAGCCATCTCTTTCCATCCACCGTCCGATTCCACATCCCACACAGAGAGAATGTCCAGCAACGTCATTGTGTCCTCAATAAGCTGTAAAACCAAGTCACAGTAACTTCAATACAATGTGAAAATAGGTCAATGTAGCTTAAGTTCAATGAAAACTAGGTCAGTGTAGCATCAATGCACCTGAAAAGTAGGTTACATTAGCTTCATTAAAGAATACAAAACTAGGTCATTGTAACATAAATACACATTTAAACTAACTCACGATACCTAAAATTTGGTCACAGCAAGAAATCATAGATCCTTTTTTTTTCAATAAATATTCTGAAACAATACCTGACATTTAGATGGCTAAAAGCAAAATCATTTCACCAATGCTTTTTATACAAAAGATACCATTACAGAGGATTTTCATCATCCCCTTATATATTGGTCACTGCCTTATTTTCCCTTTTCCTAAAAACTGACAGCAGATCTAAATTAACTCTTTCTCCATAATGTGGTCAAAATATTCTAGACAGAGTTGTACAGACTCTGTTTAAGTACGTGTACTTAACAAATGATTTGGTTTCTTGACCATAAAATTCTGAGTAATCCATGAAATTGAATGCTGATATAAAGTAATCCATATACATGTAAGTTGTTTAGGATGAAAGTGTACCTGCTTCCCCCACCCCCATCCCCTTGTTTGCTCAAGAACTGCAGGAACAGTTCTTTGAAAACATTTTTTTCTAAGCAAAGGGACATAAATCAATAAATAGGGGAGGTAACTTTGATTTATTACTAGTAAAACCTCAATTGAATGCCTCTGATTTGCCAACTCGTTTACCGCAGACATATTTCTATGACTCTTTTTCTTGTTTTTTTTCTTAAGAATTCCTTTATACCTTTCCCTTAATATATTGCCAAACCCCTTTATAATGCCAAAATTTCTTTGGACAAATGGTGGCAGTGTAACAAGGTTTAATGTACTTTAATCATATCCCCTTGATGTTTGAAACAAAGAGGCAAAACTCCTATGAAAAAAAGCCAGATTGAAATATTTTGAAACCTGATTACAGTATAACCATTAAGTTCTTTGCCCGGGGGTATACTTATCAATCAAAAGACAAATATTCCATTAAATGACAAATTTCATATTTAAAACTTCCCATTAAATATAACTTTGCCATAAAAGTACATTCCATATTAAATCTCTATCTCAATTCAGACTAAGTTCAACTCTGGTTGTTCCCACGAAAGTAAATATAACTCCAATTTTGAATTTGTTTTACTATTAGTAGGATTTACCTAGTTTATTGATATATGTTATTAATGAAGGAAACCATGGGATTATCACCTAATAGACACAAACGTTTATTCATTCCACAAATATCATCAATACAATATCAACAGCTTCCATAAATCAATGATAAATCATTCAAGTATTTATTATCATTCAATTCATGCATTCTTAGTTTTCAAGCAAAGTTAATACCACGTTGTATATGAGTTTTAGTTATAACATTGTCATTGAATAACTAAAATATGTTGTTTTTATTTAATTTCATTTAAAACTTCACAGAAAAACTGGCAAATCGACAGAAAAAAGGTTTTTAGCCGATAAGGAAAATTTAGCAAAAGTTCAATATTGTCAGTTTTGAATGTTTCCCGAAAAGGCATGAAACAATTAATTTGGTACACAAAAAGATGTTTACGAAACATTCATTAGATCCTCTGCTGGTTCCGAGTCACAGTGAAGCTCTGTGCGTAGTCATTATCACTTAGATGCTTTAGCAGTGATCATCCATATTCAATTTGATAAACACATTGTAGCTTGGGTATTTTTTCAAGCATATGAACTGTTTTCAAACCTCACTATGATGTCTAGCGATTTTAAACGGAAAAACATTCAATATTGTTTTCTCATGAAATTATTTTTTACAATACCCTATATATATATATATATATGTAGTTCCATATTTACTAAGTTTTACTGAATAAATCTTCTGCAGCTCCCAATCTGTGTACAGGTAAAAATGATAGCTATTATCAAGATTTTCTGTAAAATTTCAAAGACACATTTGTATTAATCTTACTATAATTTCATTGCACTTAATAATAATTGTATTTAAGTTTCATGCATGACATTCATTAGAAATTATTCAAAATAGGTTTTATTTTTCAATTAATTTCATTTGGAATTATTTTGTTTTCTTTCCTTATAATTTTCTCCATCCTAGAATAAATAGTTACCTATTTGAAGTCCAAAATTGATAAATTGTGATTTCCTGAAGGTTGAAATAATGCCAAGTGAAATTTATAAATCATACTGTATAATCAAAATGTCTATTGCAACAAATCAATCATTGATATAGAATAGCAACCTTTTGTTATTTGCAGGATTATTCATCAACACAGTAGCAAAACAATCAAAACACAAACTTTATGATTTGGGGAAAAAGTTTTGTATGACCTGAAAATATTTTTTTTGAGAGAAAATCGGATGTGCTAATACATAAAAAGTATTTTTGTTTAGCATTTTTGGTTCCAAATTGTGATCGACGCAAATGCCTTAGGTGCACAAATTACTCGAGTTTTTTTTTTTTTATCTGATGGGGAGCCCTTCAGCAGTAAGATATAAGAAACATGTTTTTGTACTTGTTTACCAATTATTGTGTGTCTAGCAAATTTCCTTTTTTCAGGAAAGTGTTGAGAATAATGAGCAGTGAGCAAATGGAAGCCTCATTAATACCAAGGGATGAAATGTATTGTGGGGTAAAAAGGACTTGCAATGCATTATGGGGTAAAAAGGACTTGCAATGCATTATGGGAAGGATACTGTTTAACTTGCCGGATTAAGAATCAATAGACATGGTTTGGTAAGATTTGGTGGATTGAAATGCATCTTAGGATATTTCTGACATGGCGGAGGAAATATGCATCTTGGGAAATGTGACACAATGAATTACAATGCATTCTGGGATACATCATCTCCTATAGGTTCAGGGAAAATAACATGTTGTACCCCACAACATGATTGTATGAGATGACTATTGCCAGATTCCCCATGCAGATCCCGGGGTGTTAAACCCTGTCCTTGTGGACACGGAGGAAACTGAAGTTAAATCTACTGAGCTCAATATATTATTATAATCGTTATCGTATAAATCATTGTTCTTCAAATTGTTTTTCTTCCACTGTTAACATTATTGACCATTCAGACTCATTTGATGGTTTTAAAGAGTTTGACTCGGCATGAC
This sequence comes from Mizuhopecten yessoensis, assembly GCF_002113885.1. Taxonomy (NCBI): domain Eukaryota; kingdom Metazoa; phylum Mollusca; class Bivalvia; order Pectinida; family Pectinidae; genus Mizuhopecten; species Mizuhopecten yessoensis. The sequence goes on along the minus strand of NW_018408229.1, from coordinate 241,868 downwards.
ATTGTTTTGATGATGGGTCATTAAATAAGACTTCTACAAATCAAAATCACCATTGGGACATATCAACGAACATTAGTCATCATGAATATGCAAACAGAGGAAATTCTATATTGCATTTATCCGCAGCAATAAGCCCATGTCTGGCAATAAGCCTGTCCTTGACTAATTGCAGGATAAATACCATAATGGACTAGGGTTAAAATAAAATTTTCATACTTTTCAAGACAATGTTAGGAATAAAACTGAAATATCAATACTTTTCAAAACAATGACTTGGAGCAAAAAAAAAGAAATAACCAGTATTTTGAGTAAAGGAATGTACAACTGAATGTAAAACTGAATACTGTGAGATTGAGGTGATAGATTAATGTCATAACCATAGATCTGCTTAAGTATAGAGTCAAATGTGCACAGAAATCTCCACTCTGAGAATATTAAATGTAATATTTGCAGAAAAATATATTGAGCAGAAAGAAAAAACGAGCTCAGATTTCACATGCTCAATTAAGTATATACATGTACATGTATTATATAACTCCAAAACCACCAGTAAAAACGTAACTGTGCATCAGGATTCAATAGTTTGTGTGAAGCTTCACCCCAAGTAACTTTGCCTTTAATTGTGTGGGGAAATATTAACATGTTTTTTATAATGAAAATTAATGATTTTTTTTTTTAAACTAATTAATACACTGATTAACTGATCCATTACCAAAAACAATGTGCAAAAGTATTATATGTATATAGTATATTAAAACAACTTCTAGATGTACAAAATATTGATTTCAGATAGTTTTATCGAACCTATCATCCTAAACTGACACTATTACACTTATTGAAAATAGTTTTAAATCAAATTTTTAAGTAATTATGTTTTTGTGGGGGGGAAAATAAAAAAATCTAAATAAAAATATCCTCAAAGACAGGAATGCCCCCTTGGCCCAGTGTTTGACCTATACAAAACAACAGTGACCTTGGCCTTGGTACCCTGTTATACAAACTCATCTGAGGTATTCGCAGACTTGACCTTTTTATAAAGTGATAAACATTTGTCAAGAAATTAAGTTGGTAGAGCGATGAATCACGACAGGATGGGATGGACTTGGGTGAACTATTTCTTCATATCATAAGTCAAATTATATCTAAAGTTTTTCTTTATTTCTTTTTCAAAACATATTAATGAATAAGCTTAGGCAAACTTTATTTCTAACAATTAACTAGAAGTCCAGATACAATATAAGCAAGAAGCATTTTGGACTTTTTTCTCAAAATATCAAGACAGAAATAATAATAAAAAAACTTCCACAATGCTTGTAATGCAATTAATTACTATGTACGAACAGATTTAAAATTTAGTCAATTAAAATTGATGAAATAGCATACTTTAAAGGATGATGACATTCTATGACAGAAAGAGATAGACATACATTATTGACAGAAGGGATAGAGGATGCAGGACGGCCATGTTTTATTTCCATGGCAACACAAAATGGCTGTGTATCAGTGTCCTTGTTTTACTTACAAATGAGCCTTCTGAACTCTCCTACAAATCAAAAGTTGCTGAGAAATGTTTCACCTGGTATTTGCAATGAGAAACTCAGAAAAAATTAACAAGATATTTAAAGTGAACGCAAAAAAGTCACAACAAACATTTGTACAATTAATGTCTATTCCACAAACACAGAGAAACAGATATCAAGAACATGTTAATTGAAAAATCTTGAATACCAGGTAATAGAAAGTTGAAAGAATTATAATCAAATTGTTAAAGAAATGAAATGATCTGCGGTTGAAACATAACAATGGCCTTACCCTTTCTGTAAATTTATCATCCGCATGAGACAACAGGTTCATGTCCGCCTGCATGAAGTGTCGAACCAGTCGAACAAGCTCGATGGCATTTTCTGTCGGACCAGCCACAGCTTGACCTAACACAAGAGTGAAATGTGACTTCAATTACTAGAGAAAGATCCAGATTTCATTGCTGCTGGGGACTTTAAATTATACAAAATTATAATCAATATAATTCAACTCTATACTTTCACTTTTAAAGGGGAAAAAGCCATTACATGTACAGTACCATTTATACAATTATCGTTCATTTCTATTTATTTTCCACAAGAGGGTTAGTCCAACTGTCTTGAAGCATATGTTTTATACCAACATTCACTTCTTATTTAAAGATGTTTTCGAAAAGGGTGAATGTTACGAATATTTCTTGAAATCTCAAAAAGTAAACATGGACTGGTTTATCATTTTCGCGTTATTATTTGTCTTTAATTTCAATATATCTTCCTAATATCTGTAAAACTTGGCCAATATTAAAAACACAGGTTACCAGCATCCCTAATATCTGAGGTACAGGAATGAAGCATCATCTCGAGTAGACGGCGCTTCAACTCTGTCGGGGACCGCAACAGCTCATGTGTCTCTGCAATTCTGTCAATCCAGGAAAAGACTTGCCCTCGCTCCTGCAAGGCAATTATCCAAGACTCATTCTCACCTTTAATGTTTTAACCCTTTCACCCCTATGTAACTTCAGTAAACTCTTCTTCTATGTATTGATTTGGATGAGTCCATTATGGTCTACAGTGGTAAAATGGTTTTAAGGTATCGAGAGGGTGGGTGGAATTCTGTGGTTTTTTTTAGGGCTATTCCATAATTAATGGTATGGGGGTGGTGGGAGACATCTATATCGATATACTATGGGTGGTGGGGTTAAAACCATATCTGCCAAATTTTCCTTATATTAAATAACTTTTAAGATTCTATGGCAGGGGGGTCTCTGCCTCCCACGCCTCCCCAATGGTCAACTCTTAGACAATCTCTTAAAGAAGATTTATTTTTTTCCATTATAAGGTTTTTAAAATATTGCAATATTATAATTGACCTGAAATCAAAGAATTGTTCAAAAAAAAAAATCCATCAGAGGAAACGAAGTTTCAATGAGCTTCACCATGGCTACCTGTATTAAATTACCAATGAATGCATTTTCCAAATTATACCCAAACTACAATCATTACGCATTAGGAGTTACCTCCCTTGTGGCATACAATGCTATAAAATCCCGAGTTGAAATTCACAATACAAACCTTCCAGGCAGCTTTGTCCGATCCCTCCACACCTTTCCACATTATGCTGAGCAGTATGATTAGCAGATTCTGAGAGAGTTCTTCAGCGCGTTCGATATTGTGCCGGACATAAATCTTTTGTATTCCAAGGTTATCTAATGCCTGCTGTATATTCTGAACCTCATCCTGAGCTTTTTGTCCAGATTCGTCTAGCACACCGTCCGTATTATCTGTCAGACTTATAAAACTGTCACTGGTAGAAATACTTAATGCTGATTGGCTTACAACAGATCCTGCTCGGTCCTGCGATCTCTGACCTAGCGTATTTAAATCTTCAGCACTTGCACTTGAACTTCGACTTATTGACCTTGGCCTTTCATCCTCTGAGGTCGCAATGTCTTCAAATTGTCGTTGTGAAATGAACATGGGCGTACGTGGAGTATTTGGCGTGGGGGTCAGAGAAAAGTCGCTAGAACTCAGATTTAACGTTGATGGGTGTTTTGGAGTCCCATTCACTGACAGCTGTGTAGGGGAATCCTCTTTCACTCCTCCAACTCTGCTATTAACCGAAGATGAGTTTTCAGTGGTTGCCTTACCAACTGGGTTTTCGGATGCGTCTATACTGTCGTGATTGTTGTTGACTGGCTGATTGACAGTTGAACGAAAGATGAAGAGCTTTGTAAGAGCTTCCTGCCATCCCAGTTGCTTGGAGAAGTTTTTGGCAGCATTTACTTTACCAACCAGAAGGGCTAATATCTACAAAAATTGATAAAACATCTTTTTTTTTACTGTTCACTGTTTTTTTGTCACCTGTTGTTTCAGATGAGAAATTTTCGAACAAAAGATCCCAGTGGGATTGTGGCAGTTACCATAGGCAGATCTTCATTAGGTCCATGTCAAATTGACCTTTTCTGTTCTATCTGTTGGGTTAATAGTGAAGTCAACAGTAAAATATTTAAATTTAAACTAATGTTGTCCATCTCATTCGCCAATGAAATTGACAAGATTAACGTTCCCAGTGTACATGAATTAGTGTCTAATTTCACACTTGACCTGCCCCAACAGTAGAAAAGATTTCAGGTTTTAATTCAAATATGCACCGCTACCATTTAAACATAACATTATTTTACTGTGTTTGGTGCAATAAAAATGTTGAATAATCTTATACAGACATGACAGTGGGGCCGGGTGATTTAAGATAAGATATGAAAAAGAAAGGATACCTCTTGTCAAGATGGGAAGGGAAAGTGTATGAAGAAAGGAAGGTAAACCAATGCAAGCCCATACCTGACGACTGGCCTCGAGTTTGATGTCGGAGCTGCTGTAATAAATCAGCTGTAACAACGCCAACAAGGAGTTACAGCAATGTGGTGAGTCTGTAAGAAAAGCAACATATATATCATTATCATCCAACGCAGAGTAACAACATTGCGATAAGCCTGTAAGGAAAGTAACATATCGTTATCATCTAACGCAGAGTAACAACATTGCGATGAGTCTGTAAGGAAAGCAACATATATATCGTTATCATCCAACGCAGAGTAACAACATTGCGATGAGTCTGTAAGGAAAGAAACATATATATCATTATCATCCAACGCAGAGTAACAACATTGCGATGAGTCTTTAAGGAAAGTAACATATCGTTATCATCATGTCTGCATGGAATTTTTACATATTTTAATTGACAGCAAGGAAATTGACACTAGATATATTTTGTTTAGAAAAGTTTTGTTCATACATGTCTGCAAATGCTTTAATATTTGTTACCAATTTCAATAACAAAATTCAAATTAATTATAAAATGTTTTGAACCTGATCACAAATTAAAATTTGAGTTACTTAAGCTTATTGACTTTGCAAACTAACAACCCCCCTTCCACCCCCTTGTGATCAGGGAAAATTTATCATTACAGAAAATTAAATATAAGTCAACAACATACTATACATAGTAATGAAATGTGAAGGGGAAACTAACACTGGGTGAAAAAAGATTTCATGAGCGAAGGGCGAAAGTATGACTGGGTAAAAAAATTATTGATATAATTACACACAATATCAAACTTATTGTAAAATGATTATAATCATAATAATATTGGGAAACTGAATTTTTTAAAAGAAATATTTATTTTGAAAGGAGCATTTTTTGTGGACTTTTATTCTAAAACCAGAAAGTGTCGGGGGGGATATCAAAATTCCCCTGCAAATATTTTTTTTTATCTATTGATATTTTTTTTCATCAATCTGATTTACCTGTGACTGCGACTTGGTCAATAAAACGTTTCATCATTGGCCCCGATGCTTCACAGTCCTGCATCATACCAACCAATCCAAGATGGCCACAGTCGTTAAGGCGAACACGCACTTTACTCTTCTCATACACTTTGTCAGACTTCAAAATTGTATACAGCACCTGAGGAAAATACACTGACTGGTTCAGTTTACTGTTCTTAAATGTGAAATAAATTAATAAAATAAATGGATTCTTGCAATTAAACCACAATATGACATAAATGCCCTCGCTCCCATGAATACTGTGATCTTTTTAGAAAAATCTCTATTTATAGTAACAGTGATTCTGTCTTTTGGTTCCTAAAATACAGACTCATTTCAGGTGTTCTTAGATTAATACTTGATATTTGTATATAGCTTGATCAAAATTTGTGAACAAACTAGAGCACCTATATATAGCTACAACTTACAAGTCAGAAAGAGCCCCGCCATGTGCCTGACCATAACCCCTCCCCCTTGATCTTTTTTAATCACGGTGACCTTGACCTTATAAACTTTTTAAACCCCAGTTTTGGATTCTGAGATAAGGACCAATATAATACCACCACACTTAGGGTCTATTTTTAATAACAGTGACCTTGACCTTAAAACAATTATTAATCCACTACTGCACATCCACATATCACCATGTCAAATTTCAAGAAGATTAGTCATTTGGATTCTGAAATAATCTCTGAAATATAAGTGTAGATGGACAGACAGACAGACAGACACCGTGATAATTCTACGGTGCTGGATCAATGTCTTTCAATTGGTTGACAAATTTTTATAAATAGTAATGGTGACCTTGGCCATGACCTTTAACATCGAAACTAGAAAATGTCTGTAAGACATGAATGGGACTGCCACCATGTGAAATTAGTTTCAGTGTTTGATGTTCTATAAATAGTTATTTTCTATATATAGCAACCGTGACCTTGGCCTTAACCTTAGAACCCTGAAACACAAAGATGTCCAGGTATACTCATACTTAACTTTTGAATGAAGTTGCCAAGCGTTTAAATTGAATCGGGATGGAATGGGACAGACATGGGCAACACTATATGTCCCCCCCCCCACCTCACCCCTATTTTATGGCAAGGGCATAACAAAGCCATTCAATGCTTTCTTTTACTGGCTCTTTTTTGTAAATGTGAACAATATTTGTCAAAATTTGTATGAGTTATGTGATTATACCTTAATAATTTTCTAATAAAACATGACAGAGTATCCTTATACCTTTATGATTTTCTCATAAAACATGACAGAGTATCCTCCCTTGACAAGAAGTCCCAGCAACAGCTCGGCCATATCTGGTTCAAACAGCAATAGATACAGCTGGTCCTGACGTTTCTGTATGTCCAGTAGTGATATCAGCATGTCCAGTGCCTCACACACCTGTCATTAGTAACAGTACATTAACACAGGAGAATCCAAGATGGCTTTCGTCAGTTTCAGTTCAGGTTTAGTGTTATTTAGCATTTTTATCTTTCTGAGTATCAATCTGATCATGAATGAGTATCAGAGTATTTTTGAAATACATCTATTTCTTCTGATCAAAACAATACCTAATGTTCTTGAAAATGAAAATAATTAAATAAAAAAGATGAATTTATCTCTTAAATGTGTATTTAACCCATTCACCCCTGAAGACACATTTGAACACTTTCAATTCAAAGGTTGGAATAGTTCACTATGAAATTTCAGGGGTGAATGAGTTAAAATGAAATTATATAAATTACTATGTATATATCCAACAACAAAATGAAATGATTCTCATACTTAATTTTTCGATTTAATCTTGATTTTATAATTAAAAAAAAAACCAATATGCGCTTCATGATCAATTAAACAAATTTACAAAAAAAAATAAAAAATTACAAAACGATCAGGTGTTTTAATTTCATTGATATCAAAAAGATCATATATTCATTAACTACAAAGCGTTGCGTTGTTTATTTTCATTAAGCACAAAATGATCAGTTTTTCAAGTTTCATTAAAAACAAAATGAGAGCTAGGGTATTCAAATTACATTCATTACAAAATGATAAGGTAAATTCCATTGATAACAAAATGATAAGGTAATGAATTTTTCAGTACAAAATGATAGGCCATCAAATGCAATCATGTCTTCATATGTGTAACAATATGTTTCCATAGTGTGATGTGTTTGAGATACTGTTTTCAAGGTGTTATAGGGACCATTATGCTTTCTCACCAAGTCCTCTTCCTTGACCGTGACTAGGAAACAGATGATGGAGGACACTTCCTCTGCTGTTACGTCTTTGATCATATAATACTTGACTAGACTTAGTAGGGAGCCTCGGATCGTCTTGGCATCCACCGCTGATAACCCACTGTCACAGGAACTACAATAAATAAACCACTGTTGATAACCCACTGTCACAGGAACTACAAAAAATAAACCCAATTTTTATTACCCACTGTCCTAGGAACTACAATATATAAACCACTGTTGATACCCCACTGTCACAGTAACTACAATATATAAACCACTGCTGATAATCCGCTGCCACAGGAACTACAATATATAAACCACTTCTGATAACCCACTGTCACAGGAACTACAATAAATAAACCACTGTTGATAACCCACTGTCACAGGAACTACAATACATAAACCCCTGTTGATAACCCACTGTCACAGGAACTATAATATATAAACCACTGCTGATAACCCACTGTCACAGGAACTCCAATATATAAACCACTGCTGATAACTCGCTGCCACAGGAACTACAATATATAAACCACTTCTGATAACCCACTGTCACAGGAACTACAATACATAAACCCCTGTTGATAACCCACTGTCACAGGAACTATAATATATAAACCACTGTTGATAACCCACTGTCACAGGAACTATAATATATAAACCACTGCTGATAACCCACTGTCACAGGAACTACAATATGTAAACCACTGTTGATAACTATTGTCACAGGAACTACAATATATAAACCATCGTTGATACCCCACTGTCAAAGGAACTACAATATATAAACCACTGTTGATAACTATTGTCACAGGAACTACAATATATAAACCATTGTTGATCCCCCACTGTCACAGGAACTACAATATATAACCCTCTGTTGATAACCCACTGTCACAGGAACTACAATATATAAAACACTGTTGATAACCCACTGTCACAGGAACTACAATAAATAAACCACTGTTGATAACCCACTGTCACAGGAACTATAATATATAAACCACTGTTGATAACCCACTGTCACAGGAACTACAATCTATAAACCACTACTGATAACCCACTGTCAGAGGAACTACAATATATAAACCACTGTTGATACCCCACTGTCACAGGAACTACAATATATAACCCACTGTTGATAACCAAATGTCACAGGAACTACAATATATAAACCACTACTGATAACCCACTGTCAGAGGAACTACAATATATAAACCACTGTTGATACCCCACTGTCACAGGAACTATAATATATAAACCACTGCTGATAACCCACTGTCACAGGAACTACAATATGTAAACCACTGTTGATAACTATTGTCACAGGAACTACAATATATAAACCATTGTTGATACCCCACTGTCACAGGAACTACGATATATAAACCACTGTTGATAACCCACTGTCACAGGAACTATAATATATAAACCACTGTTGATAACCCACTGTCACAGGAACTATAATATATAAACCACTGTTGATAACCCACTGTCACAGGAACTATAATATATAAACCACTGTTGATAACCCACTGTCACAGGAACTACAAAACATAAACCACTGTTGATAACCCACTGTCACAGGAACTACAATCTATAAACCACTACTGATAACCCACTGTCACAGGAACTACAATATGTAAACCACTGTTGATAACTATTGTCACAGGAACTACAATATATAAACCACTTCTGATAACCCACTGTCACAGGAACTACAATATGTAAACCACTGTTGATAACTATTGTCACAGGAACTACAATATATAAACCATCGTTGATACCCCACTGTCAAAGGAACTACAATATATAAACCACTGCTGATATCCCACTGTCACAGGAACTACAAGATATAAACCACTGTTGATAACCCATTGTCACAGGAACTGCAATATATAAAACACTGTTGATAACCCATTGTCACAGGAACTACAATAGATAAACCACTGTTGATAACCCATTGTCACAGGAACTGCAATATATAAAACACTGTTGATAACCCATTGTCACAGGAACTACAATATATAAAACACTGTTGATAACCCACTGTCACAGGAACTATAATATATAAACCACTGTTGATAACCCACTGTCACAGGAACTATAATATATAAACCACTGCTGATAACCCACTGTCACAGGAACTACAATCTATAAACCACTACTGATAACCCACTGTCACAGGAACTACAATCTATAAACCACTACTGATAACCCACTGTCAGAGGAACTACAATATATAAACCACTGTTGATAACTATTGTCACAGGAACTACAATATATAAACCACTTCTGATAACCCACTGTCACAGGAACTACAATAAATAAACCACTGTTGATAACCCAATGTCACAGGAACTACAATATATAAACCACTGTTGATACCCCACTGTCACAGGAACTACAATATATAAACCACTGTTGATAACCCATTGTCACAGGAACTACAATATATAAACGACTTCTGATAACCCGCTGTCACAGGAACTACAATATATAAACCACTACTGATAACCCGCTGTCACAGGAACTACAATATATAAACCATTGTTGATACCCCACTGTCACAGGAACTACAATATATAAACCACTGTTGATAACCCACTGTCACAGGAACTACAATATATAAACCACTGTTGATACCTCACTGTCACAGGAACTACAATATATAAACCACTGTTGATAACCCACTGTCACAGGAACTACAAAAAATAAACCACTGTTGATACCCTACTGTCACAGGAACAGCAATATATAAACTACTGCTGATAACCCACTGTTACATGAACTACAATAAATAAACCAATGCTGATAGCCCGCTCTCACAGGAACTACAAGATATAAACCACTGCTGACAACCCTTTTGGGAACCAGACCCTAACCACTGAGCCAGCACCATCCATAATACTGCGAAGTTTGAACCATTATATATTTATAATCCTCCAACCTAAATCTGTGTATATCAGTGGTAATGCTACTGATCTAATGATTATACTACATCACCAGGTGGTAAACTGTACTGATGGACTCTATCAGTCCCCAAGGTTGGCTGTAACTGTGTAGACAGAATTTATTCTGGCTTAATGACCGAAATCACATACTTTTGAGAACAAAATCGTGAATTCTTGATTCAAGTATAATATAGGAATAATGGAGAAATAATGGAGCTAATTCCAAAGTTTAACCAAGATGATGTATGCATGCCTTGACTGATAAAACAAAGGAAAATGCAAACATTTAAAGCAAACTCCACAAATATGGTGAGAGCATAAAAAGACACTTTTCAGACAATGTGTCTCTGAAAATAGATACCGTCAGATAAACAAGATAACGAACACTTTTGGGAAATATCATATATACCTGTAGTAAGTTCTCACGACATCCAATATGTACTGTACACCAAACTTCTTCCTGAAATACTTCCGGTCATCTTTGATTATTGTGGACAGATACTGGATGTGTCCTACAACCAAAATAATTATCAAATCAAGTTACGTGTCATATTGAATATACAAAATTACAAAATAATCCTAAACACTATTCTGAATGTTTAATGCAGGTTGATTTTTAAAAACGTCTGGAAAAAAAATCCCTTGGCCCCTTGGAATACATATACATAACAACATTGACCTTGGCATCGGCCTTTGGACTATGAGGGGGCCGCGGTGGCCTAGTGGTAATTAAAGCGTCCGACATTCTGCTACCACTAGCCCTCCACCACTGGGTTGCGGGTTCCAGACCTACGTGGGGCAGTCGCCAGGTACTGCCCCTTGGTCAATGTTTTTTCTCGGGGAACTCTGGCTTTCTTCCACCATCAAAACCTGGCACATCCTTAAATGACCATAGCTGTTAATAGGATGTAAAACACAAACAAACCAAACCAAACCAAATTGGACCATGAAATATTCACATATCCGAGATAATCTCCTACTTGACCTTTAAAAAAGTTTGATAAAAATCTGTTACCTAAAGTTGGTTGGCTCGTGATAATGGTTTGCAATGGGATGGGACCAAATACTAGTAAAACTACATGCCCCTCCTCCACTTAAGATGGAAGGGGCATAGAAAAAAATCAGATTATGTAAAAATAATTCTCTAAATCTACAAAGAAAAATCTCAATGTTATTGTCTTTGCACATTTTCTTTGTTGATATTAATTGTACACTTATTTTTAACAGTTGTAGTAGTAGTGTTCCAGTCAATGACTTTGTCTGCTATTGTTTTGTTAGGCCAATAAACTAATTAACATATTTGACTAAATAAGCATGCTGTGTGCTAACAAAAACACAGTAGGTGTGAGCTTAATAGATCACTTTTGTCCCAAAACTGACCGAAACTGTCCTAATACAGTACAAACTAGCCGAAACTGTCCTAATACACTACAAACAGATGGAAACTATCCTAATACAGTACAAACTGACCGAAACTGTCCTAATACCAAGAAATAGCAGTACAAACTGACCAAAACTGTCCAAATACAGTACAAACTGACAAAAACTGTCCGAATACAGTACAAACTGACAAAAACTGTCCTAATACAGTACAAACTAGCCGAAACTGTCCTAATACAGTACAAACTGACCGAAACTGTCCTAATACCAGTACAAACTAGCCGAAACTGTCCTAATACAGTACAAACTAGCCGAAACTGTCCTAATACAGTACAAAGTGACCGAAACTATCCTAATACAGTACAAACAGACTGAAACTCTCCTAATACAGTACAAACTGACCGAAACTGTCCTAATACCAGTACAAACTGACTGAAACTGTCCTAATACCGGTACAAACTAGCTGAAACTGTCTTAATACAGTACAAACTGACCGAAACTGTCCATATACAGTACAAACTGACCGAAACTGTCCTAATACCAGTACAAACTAGCTGAAACTGTCCTAATACCAGTACAAACTAGCCGAAACTGTCCGAATACCAGTACAAACTGACCGAAACTGTCCTAATACCAGTACAAACTAGCCGAAACTGTCCTATTATCAGTACAAACTAGAACACTGACAGGTCAGTAAGGGCCCCGTCTTGTGGCAATATATCCCCCATAATCATCAAGAAGTAATCTGCCCATATAGCTGAGCTTGACGTTTGACATTTGGACTTCAAAAAGAATCGCAATGAAGCAAAATATACATTTTACATGTACTATGATGTGAGTCTAGTTTCCTTCCACCTCCATATTTGCTGGGCTAACAGAAATGTAAATACCAGTGCAACACTCATTTGTTAGCTTTGATNTAGATCAAATTTAGTCAAAATCTACTTGGCCGTTCAGGACTAGTTGCGTTTTAAAGGAAAAGTTGACGGACGGACGACGGACGGGCGANCCATTAACCCAGTGACCCTGATCTTTGGACAGTTAATTTGTTCTTTAATTCAGACCAACTTTACTTCTTAATATCATAACAAAATGTTCATCAGTAAAAAATACACTTTGGACCCCATGACCTGGACCTAAGGTCAGTTGACTCCTTGTTTAATTCTGAGCAACATTGCTTCAAAGTGTCATAGCGAAATGTTCACCAGTGAAAAGATACAAAATTTAACCTTGACCTTTGACCCAATGACCTTGACCTTTGGTCAGTCGACTCCTTGTTTAATTCTGATCAACTTTGCTTCATCATGTCATAA
>NW_018408229.1:196560-228594 GCF_002113885.1 Mizuhopecten yessoensis | reverse complement strand
ACCAGTACAAACTAGCCAAAACTGTCCTAATACCAGTACAAACTAGCCGAAACTGTCCTAATACNTATCTTGACTTTTTACCTCAGTGTGTCTCTTTGTTTAATTCCAAACAACTTTGCTTCATAATGTCATAGTGAAATGGTCACCAGTGAAAAGCTACAAAATTTGACCTTGACCCCTGACCCGATGACCTTGACCTTACGTCAGTTGACTTCCTGTTTAATTCTTATCAACTTTGCTTCATAATGTCATAACAAAATGTTCATCAGTGAAAAGATGTAAAATTTAACCTTGACCTTTGAACCTAATGACCTAGACATTTGACCTTGACTTTTTACCTCAATGTGTATTTTTGTGAACTGAACATCTTGACCACGTTTCATGTACATCGGTCCATAGATACCAAAGTTATCAGCTAGGAACAAAATTTACAGACAGACAGACAGACAGACAGACAGACAGAGTGATTACTATAGGGCACCCGAATCTCCGATACGGGGCCCTAACTAGCCAAAACTGTCCTAACACCAGTACAAACTAGCTGAAACTGTCCTAATACCAGTACAAACTAGCCGAAACTGTCCTAATACCAGTACAAACTAGCTGAAACTGTCCTAATACCAGTACAAACTAGCTGTTAATGACTGCAATATGTCAAATTTTTTTCAAGACGATTGTGCACGACAATGTTTCTAAATATGACTCACAGGGGGTTGAAATGTTTGGTGATCATGGCTTAAATTAGGGAGCTTGTTGAACCTTAATGGTAACTGATATTGATCACATAATTTCAACTTATTCCAAACACTAGGTTGCAGACAGAGACTTTTTTCAAATGAACTTGTCAGATTTATTGGTGTTTTCCTGGGACCTGTTAAGAGTTGAACAAAGAGTTAAAACATGATTAAATCCTGTAAAATATTCACAACTGACAAATAGATGAGTTTACAGGGAAAGAAACAATGAGGAATATCTGGGTGAAAAATGGAGAACTTTGACTGTTATTGCAGTGCATACCTATCCGTACGGGGAAGTCACTCTTGCTCCAGATCCTGAAGTCAAACAGGATGTGCTGGTACAGGTGATTGACCATACTCTTATTGACGGTCATCGTTGTCTCTACCAGTAACTGCACAGCCATCAACACGTTGACGTCAATCAGTTTTGGGTCGACCTGTCAGTAGGTATAATAAAGTGACAATGTAGAGAGTTATTTAGCCGATATCATTTTATCAAAAACAAAAAAGTCATCTTGTATAAAAGAAGGCTTTTTACTTTTATTCAATTTTTAACTTCACCAGCAGTTAAACTTCAACATAACGGCCCTTGTTCAATTAGCCACCTTTCTTATAATTACCATCAACATATTTCAAAAGTCTGTTTTTCTGTACCTAAGAATTCCTTATGTGTATATTCTGTAGGAGATCTCTGAGTGTCGGCAGCATTGATTCATACACAACCATTTACTATACATTTACATTTCTACTGAACTTGGACTCACATACATACTAAACATTTTAAGGGTTATTTTTCAATGAACTTTTTCAGTTGGCGCATGAATACATCAGCATATTATCAACCTGACTACTCCGTTATTCCACGGATCTCGGGAAGTAATTATATTAATAGATTGTTTTCAATGTGTTGGAGGGTTTTGTCGGAAGTTTTCAATTGAATTAAAAAATAATAATTTACACCTTAATTTTTTCCCCGTTGTAATAGATGCAAACAAGTTATTCATCTTACCAGGACAATGTTTTACAGCGAGTGATGAGGCCATATAAGCTTTGGTACCTTCTGTGGTGTTAGCCTTGCACAAGACAGATATTTAAGAAAAATATAAGGATAGAATCATGTTTTGTTGAAGTTTATGGGGTATAAATCTCAATGGATCTTGAGAAAAATAAAACAGCAGTTCATGAATTTTTTCTCCAATACCCATTGAGGTTTATACCCCATAAACCTCAACAAAACAGGATTCAATCCTTAAATATACAACATACCTTCTGCAGGAGAGCTCCGAAAACAGTGATAGCACCAGACGAAACATTTTGCTATATAATACAACATACCTTCTGCAGGAGAGCTCCGAAAATAGTGACCGCACCAGAAGAAACATTTTACTATATAATATAACATATCTTCTGCAGGAGAGCTCCGAAAATAGTGACCGCACCAGATGAAACATTTTGCTATATAATACAACATACCTTCTGCAGGAGAGCTCCGAAAACAGTGACAGCACCAGACGAAACATTTTACTATATAATACAACATACCTTCTGCAGGAGAGCTCCGAAAACAGTGACAGCACCAGACGAAACATTTTGCTATATAATACAACATACCTTCTGCAGGAGAGCTCCGAAAATAGTGACCGCACCAGATGAAACATTTTGCTATAGTGACCGCACCAGATGAAACATTTTGCTATATAATACAACATACCTTCTGCAGGAGAGCACCAAGAGTGGTGGCAGCCCCGGTTCGTACGAATGTGTCCTGGTTCATACTCTTGGTATGAACCATGTGACGAAGCAAAGTCAGAAATCCTGACACCTGGTTCTGTTCAAGTTTGGCATCTACGCGGACAGAAAGAAGAGCTTAAGTAGTTTTACACAAACAGGCACAAACACTTTACACAGAGTCCCCCACTCTCACATTTAAAAACTAAAGCAAGGCCACCGAGGCCAAGGTAAAATATAAAGATGAAAAAACTGTGGAACTCATTACACACGTAAACATGTACAATTATGTGACCACTGATGCAGTACTTCGTCCATAATTTATCGAAATACAAAAATTCTATTAATCCTTTCACCCCTGTAGACCATAATGGACTCATCCATATGAATGTATGGTAGAGTCTTCTAAAGTTACATAGGGGTGAAAGGGTTCAGGTCTCAGGGGTCAAGGTTTAGGTAACAAAATGTGGTACAACATGCTCTACCTCACATAGAGGTATATACATAGGCATGTGAAGTGGCTTGACCTTAGTTATAGTACTTGGTCCTTAACAGACTTACACACAACATGAGGCCTATTTTTTTTCTAATTTTATTGATTATTGGCAGATTTCTCTATTAGAAAAAATGTAAATACTGACCAAGTCTCATCAGAATCCTGTGATATCTGACTAAGTCATTATGCAGAAACCGTGGACCAATCAGGTAGCAGTATGCTAGTAAACTATGTGCTGGTTTTGCTCACCTTTGATTTTAGTCTTTATCACTATAATAGAGATATAATGACCAATTTTTATAAGAATCCGGTCATATTTGACAGACTTATTGTACAGAAACCATCAACCAATCAGAGCAAGTACAGTATGCTTATTAATTATACACACTTTGCTCAACACTTAGCCTCAGTCTATAAAAAAATGTATTTGCATACTAAGTTTCATCAAAATCGATCCATATTTAAGCAAGTTATCTTGCTGAAGCTAAAGTTTGGAAATTGACAACTGAGAGTACAGTATGCTAATTAATCATGGGTATCCCCCCTCTTGAATAAGAGGGGGTACGGGGGTCTTCCCCGAAAATTTGTAAAACCTAGATGCAAAATCCTGGCATCTGAAGGTTTTAAACAAATAATGAAGGTTTTTCATTTTCTTTAAAATACTTGTTTTTTCTCCTTAATTTTTCATTTTTTCCCATTTAATACTGATTTTTAGGAAATGACACAGAAACATGAAACAATTTTTCCTTTTTTTTTTTTTACATAGCCCCCAACAGTAGTCTGTATGATTTTTGTTGCAACTCTTATCAATCTCATCCTTTTTTGTTGCAGACCAACCTGCATAAGAACTGCTTGGAATAACGACCCAGTCGTCTTGTTCCTGTGAACTGGAGTGTGACATGACGCCTGGACTGGGGGGTGGGGACATGATAGCCTCCCCAGGAAGGGGACCCTTGTTCACCTGCTCCAGAAGTGGGATCAGGACCTGGATACCACCGATGCAGTTGATCACATCCTGTAATACATAACAATGTGAAACCTTTTAACACTGTATCATGTATTTGACTATTATCAGGTTATCAGTCTCTGGGAAGTTAGAAGTAAGTAAGCCATCTTATCTTAAAAACATTCAGGTTTTATTGTATTTTAAAGTATTTCTTTCAAGTCAGGTGTCAGTATAGTCAGGTTTTACTTTATATTCCAGGATGTCCTTAAAGTCAGGTGTCAGTAAAGTCAGGTTTAACTGTATAATACAGTATGTCCTTAAAGACGTTTTTATTAGATTCTCAAATAGCTTTGTAAAATAATCTCTCTTACAACAATTGCAATATTTGAAATATGTATTGTCAAATCAAATTCAAAGTACAAATAATTTCTTATTTTAATACTTAAAGAAACATCTGTATATACCGTTATGTTTTGTAAGGAGATGGCTTATATAGGCTATGCCTGTTGCCTAATTCCTTTTGTACATAAGATCAGTACAATGACATATTCTGAAATGAGAAAAAAATGTCATTAAAGACAGGTGTCAGCTGTAGTCAGGTTTTACTTCATATTACAGGATGTCCTTAAAGTCAGGTTTCATTGTATTTGTCTTGTTTACAATACCTACCTTGATGTCCCAGGTGACACATCGCTGGCCGATGATCTGCCCATGATTCAGGTTCTGAGACAGGTCTACACACAGTCCATCCTTGGAGGCCTGAAATAAACATGAACCATGTAATATTTTATGATAGATTTCAGCTCTATTGAATTTTTTTGAAACTCAATGTTAGAATAATTCTGAATTATGATTATTTTTTCTTGTCTACCATAACACCTGATAGAAACATGACTGTGTTGACCTAACCTACATTTCGTTGAATACTTATATTCCTCGAACTACTGATCTGGACCCGAGGGTTTTACTGTATGTATATACATGTATACCATAGAATGGGATTTTGACAACATTATCAACAAGAGGCCCAGAGGGCCTGTATCGCTCCCCAGGATATTAGAGAAAGCATTGGAAAATGTTCTCAATATAAGTAATTTTGCAAGTATTTCCCTATACCGAGTCTCCGTGGCTTAAGAATGTTCTAGAGAAACTGAAACTTTATGCTTCTATATCGCAGCATGCTACTGGTCAAATATCATCACCCAGAGCCTCCATGTAATGCAGAAGAAGCTGTTTAAAGGTTTTTACATATTTGACCCCTAGTAGAAAGTAGGTAAAGGTAATTTATTTAGGGAAACTTTATAGCACGCCAGCCGCTGTACCTACTGGCCGAATATCATTGCTCTAGGCGTCCTAGTTATTCAGAAGAAGTTGTTCAAAGGTGTTTACACTTTGTGCCTGGTGAGCTAAAAATATTAGACATACTAACCTTGGCATCATAGTGCAAAACCATCTTGGAGACCAGATCGTTCAGTTCGGAGAATTCTTCATTGGCAAATAACGTCTGATGATTTGGTCCTGTAAAGAAAAAGTTTCTCTTTAAATCTGGATTGAAAAAGGTTTTTTTTTCTATTAAAATGGACTGGTTTTCTCCACTAGCAAACATAATAAATACCAAGGGGAATTCAAACCTTTCAGTTCTTCTAGAGAAATTGTAATGACAAGCAAATTATTGAGACAAATGACAGACCACAAAGTAAAATAAGGTCATTTAAACAGCCCACCAGCTGGTAATGGTGGGTTGAAAAATATAAGGAGAGGCCCACGGGCCTGTATTACTCACCTGAATAATAAAGCAACCATAGAAAATTATTCTTATTTATTACAATACTGCAACTGTTTCCAAATATTGGCTCTGTCTCTCAGCAACACCCGTCCCTCATTAGTTCCCTTCTTTCTGCCCACCATGAATAGAGGCGGATTTTAAACATTAACCTCAATTTCACCTATTGCATCCCCTCTGTCCCCTAAAAGCAACCCTCCATTTATACCATATTGAGTTTCCTTTGCCCAAGGATGCTCTACCCCACATTTAGTTAAAATCCCCAAAATAAACTAAGGAGAAGGATTTTAAACATTAAGTACTATGTTCCCCCTACTGGACCCTTCCCCTTTGCCCCCAGGGGAACAACACTCTCTGTTAAAACATATGGAGTCCCCTTTGAATACTCCTATCATACTGAAGGAGAAGGATTATAAAGATTAACCTCAATTTACTCTATTGGGCCCCACCCCCTAGCCACACCCTGTGTTTATACAAAATTTAGACTTCTCTTTGCCAAAAGATGATCTGGACCAAATTTAAAGTCCCTCTAATTGTACAGAAGGAGAAGATTTTTGAAGATTTGCCTCAATTATCTCTATTGGGCCCTGCCCTTCCTCCCCATGGTGAGCCACACCCTCCATTTAAACATAATTGAGTCCCCTTTGCCCAAGGATGCTCAATACACAATTTGGTTAAACTTCCTTCAATCAAACTGAAGGAGAAGATTTTAAAGATTTACTTGAATTTCCTCTGTTTGCCCCCATCCCTCTGCCACAAGGCCATGGGGGACACACCCTCCGTTTATACAAAATGAGTACCGTTTGCCAAAGGATGCTCTGCACAAATGGTTAAAATCCCTCAAATGGTACAAGAGAGGAAGGAATTTTAAAACAAGAATTATGCATAATTATGTGTCGCCTGTCCCGCTTTGTCAATATAATAAGCATTTGACATAGTACTTAGGATATATTTAAAGAGAATTGAAATTGAAGGTCATATCCCAATGTGATAACCTAATAGGTAATAGGTTGTGAGAAAGGCAGACATTATTGAATTGTATACGCAGTATGCATTATAACCACACCTGTAATTAAAATGCAAAAAGTGTCATTAGTCAGACATGATCTGAAAGTGGATACAAAATAAAATGTAATTATGTCATTATTGTGTATTAGTAACATGTGATATTATTGATATGGAATTTGGTCAAGGAAGCGGGTAACAAAAATGCATATATCTTACATGATACATGCTATGATACACCTACAGTGTATGACCCAAGTACATAAGGAAACGGACCTAAACCCAAAATCATAACATTGATTTTTTTTAAAGTCCAGAAATTTCAGGTTTTTATCCGGAAAAAATGCAGAAATCCATGAAATGTTTTTAGAGTAGTAGGCTCTACTACCCATGATACATGTATGATTGAGGTTTGGTTGGTCTAGCTCTTATACTTTGTCAGAAAGAGCCTAATTTGCAAGAGCTAAACGCAAAACCTTAAACGTTGAGTTTTTTTCTAAGTCCAAAAATTTGAGGTTTTTACCAAAAAAATACAGAAATCGTTGAAATGCTAGTAATGAGTATAATGCAGTCAGCTAAACATCCCATGATACATGTATGACCCAAGTTTGGTTGCTCTAGCATTTATACTTTGTCAGAAACAGCCAAATATGTAAGAGCTAAACACAAAACCTTAACGTTGAGTTTTTTTCCCCAAGTCCAGAAATTTGAGGTTTTTACCAAAAAAAAAGCAGAAATCAATGAAAAGTTTTTAGTGCAGTAGGCTCCACTACCCATGCTACATCTAAGATCGAGGTTTTGTTAGTGTAGCTTTGTCAGCAACAGAGCTAAACGCAAAACCTTAACATTGTTGACGCCGCCATCGGAAAAGCAGCGCCTGTGTCTTTCCGACATCCGTCGTAGGCGACACAAATATCACCTAAATTTTCTCTATTTGAGCCACCCCTCCAAAAACCCAGAAGGGACACACCCTCTGTTCATTTAAAATCGAGTCCCCTTTGCCAAAGGATGCTCCAGGCCAAATTTGGATAAAATCCCTCCAATAGTGCAGAAGAAGAAGGATTTTAAATATTTAAACCTCAAATTCCCTATTGGGCCCCGCATCTCTTCACCCAGAGAGGCCACATCCTCCTTTCATACAAAATTTAGTCCCCTTTACCCAAGGATGCTCCAGGCCTAATTTAGTCAAAATCCATAAAGCTGTTCAGGACTTAGCATTTTAAAGGAACATTTGATGGACGGACGGACGACGGATGGACACTACGGTACGGCATAAACTCACCATGGTCCTTTGGACCAGGTTAGCTAAAAATGCTTTTGTATTGTCAAAACAAAACACAAGTCTAATTTGTAGACTCTTAAAAAGTAGGTGTGTTAATTATCAAATTACAAACCTGCTGAAAAAAACGCTTTTATCTGACTCGGATGTAAAGCATCATGAAAGAAGCAGATGAGACCGAGCTGTCCATGAATGGGAATGGGAGAACCCCACGCATCGTCCTGTGTTCCAGTCAGTAATGAGTTGACCCCTGGTTCACAGGGACTTGGTTTTGATTGGCTTGGAAAGAAGAACTTCAGAGGAGATTTTTTTGTTTTGGTATCTGTGGCAGGAGCTGATTGGTCGATTACCAAGTTCATGGTTGAACGAGGACAGGGCGATCCAACACGACAAGAAGTAAATGCCTGAAATATTTAAATACTGTCAGTAATGTATTTCTCATACACCATATATTTATGTATTTGCATTCACAAGATTATTGTAATGAGGGCTGTAAATTCCAATCCTTATTATAATGGCTTGACAGCCGACAATTCTTGATCTGTCCTAGGGTAAAATTGTGATTGAATTTGTGCTATAAATAACAACAATAGATACTTACACAAACAACATACGTATACATGTTTTACAACTTCAGACTCATATCAAACATGCACTTTATGACGAAATGACAAATCACACATCAGAGAGCTGACTCAGTATAAGATTTGACTAACACAAGGCAATTAAGATCAAGGAATACTTTTCTTTGAAGTGCATGTAAACTAGAACACTGACAGGTCAGTAAGAGCCCCGTCTTGTGGCAATATATCCGCCATAATCATCAAGAAGCAATCTGCCAATAAAGCTGAGCTTGACGTCTGATATTTGGACTTATATTTAACATGTACTATGATGTGAGTCTTGTTTCCTTCCACCTCCATATTTGCTAGGCTAACAGAAATGTAAATACCGGTGCAATACTCATTTGTTAGCTTTGATATGTTTTATTTCACTTTAAATACCTCCTCCATCAAGAGCCAGGGTCAAAGTCAGAGATCCACTTTGTCTTTGACCTTTGGACCCAAATGGCCTTGACCTTTAACCCAGTGACCCTGATCTTTGGTCAGTTGACTTATTCTTTGATTCCGACCAACTTTGCTTCATAATATCATAACAAAAATACAAAACTTGACCTTGACCTTAGGTCATTTGGCTCGGTGTTCAGTTCTGAACAACTTTGCTTCATAATAACATAAAAATAATGTTCATCAGTAAAAAGATACAATATTTGACTTAGATATTGACCTTTGGTCAGTTGACTCCTTGTTTAATTCTGACCAACATTGCTTCAAAGTGTCATAACAAAATGTTCATCAGTGAAATGATACTAAATTTGACCTTGACCTTTGTTCCAATAACCTTGACCTTTGTTCAGTTAACTCCTTATTTAATTCTGACCAATATTGCTTCATAGTGTCATAACAAAATGTTTATCAGTGAAAAAATGCAAAAATAGACCTTGCCCTTGGAACCTAATGACCTTGACCTTTGACCTTGACTTTTTACCGCAGTGTGTCTCTTTGTTTAATTTCGACCAACATTGCTTCATAATGTCATAAAATGCTCATTGGCAAAAAGCTATAATATTTGACCTTGACCTTTGACCAATACCTCTAACCCGATGACCTTGACCTTCGGTCAATTGACTCCTTGTTTAATTCTGATCATATTTGCTTCATCATGTCATAACAAAATGCTCATCAGTGAAAAGATGACTTTTTACCTGAGTGTGTATTTTTGTGAACTGAACATATTGACCAAGTTTCATGTAAATCGGTCAATTAATACCAAGGTTATTAGCCAGGAACAAAATTTGTTGACAGACAGACAGACAGACAGACAGACAGACAGTCAGACGGACGGACAGAGTGATTACTATAGGGCACCCGTATCTCCGATACGGGGCCCTAATAAGAGGATGAAAATAGTTTTATTGTTCAATGTAATGACCCTTGACCTTAGTGCAAACACAGACGGTCAAGACAACGTCACAATTATTGTTGACGTCACACTTAATGAACTAGTTAGTCCTACCTCTGTCATGTTAGGAGACTTCAGCTGGGAGTTGAGTTTGAGTCGTCCGTCTATGTAGACGTTGAGTTGACTGTTGGTGAACGGTCGGCGAGAACTGGTATGAACTACGGCTATACAATGCTGGAATATGTCATTTGTTTTTGTTAAGATTAAATTTTTACCTATAAATTCAAATATTTTTGAAGGAATTACATTCAACAGTTGAAATGAATATAAGAAAGTTGTTAAGCTTGTAATAAAATCATTTTTGTATTTGAGCAATGACAATTTTATACAGCATCATTTTTACATTCTTTTTACGAAATAGTTTTTTATAACAATAGAAAATCTGATAACAAAAACTCCACTTCAGGCAGAGATAACGACAACATTTCTAATGTATATAGGCATTGAAAAGTTATTTTCCTGACCAATTGATGTTATTTTCTAAATTGTCATACAAAGACAGTTATTGACTTTTGGCCACTTTAGGAAGAAGATCTTGAAGTTATTCCCAGTAATGTTGCAGAAAAGTAATGACATACAGCAAATATCACGGAGGCCAGTTTCTGTCACTATCACAGTTGGAGTATTCTTTAGTACTCACCCAGAGATTGTCATGGAGGCCAGTTTCTGTCAGTATCACAGTTAAGTATTCTTTGGTACTCACCCAGAGATTGTCACAGAGGCCAGTTTCTGTCACTATCACAGTTAAGTATTCTTTGGTACTCCCCCAGAGATTGTCGTGGAGGCCAGTTTTTGTCCCTATCAACAGCTGGATATTCATTCTTTGGTACTCACCCAGAGATTGTCACAGAGGCCAGTTTCTGTCACTATCACAGTTAAGTATTCTTTGGTACTCCCCCAGAGATTGTCGTGGAGGCCAGTTTTTGTCCCTATCAACAGCTGGATATTCATTCTTTGGTACTCACCCAGAGATTGTCGTGGAGGCCAGTTTCTGTCACCATCACAGTTGGATATTCTTTGGTACTCACCCAGAGATTGTCATGGAGGCCAGTTTCTGTCACTATCACAGTTGGATATTCATTATTTGGTACTCAACCAGAGATTGTCATGGAGGCCAGTTTCTGTCACTATCACAGTTAAGTATTCTTTGGTAATCACCGAGAGATTGTCATGCAGGCCAGTTTCTGTCACTATCTGGATATTCATTATTTGGTACTCAACCAGAGATTGTCATGCAGGCCAGTTTCTGTCACTATCTGGATATTCATTATTTGGTACTCAACCAGAGATTGTCATGGAGGCCAGTTTCTGTCACTATCAACAGTTGGGTATTCTTTGGTACTCACCCAGAGATTGTTGTGGTGGCCAGTTTCTGTCCCTATCACAGTTAAGTATTCTTTGGTACTCACCCAGAGATTGTCGTGAAGGACAGTTTCTGTCACTATTACAGTTGGGTATTCTTTGGTACTCCCCCAGAGATTGTCGTGGAGGCCAGTTTTTGTCACTATCAACAGCTGGATATTCATTCTTTGGTACTCACCCAGAGATTGTCATGGAGGGCAGTTTTTGTCACTATCAACAGCTGGATATTCATTCTTTGGTACTCACCCAGAGATTGTCGTGGAGGCCAGTTTCTGTCACCATCACAGTTGGATATTCTTTGGTACTCACCCAGAGATTGTCGTGGAGGCCAGTTTTTGTCACTATCAACAGCTGGATATTCATTCTTTGGTACTCACCCAGAGATTGTCGTGAAGGACAGTTTCTGTCACTATTACAGTTGGGTATTCTTTGGTAGTCACCCAGAGATTGTCGTGGAGGCCAGTTTCTGTCACTATCACAGTTAAGTATTCTTTGGTACTCACCCAGAGATTGTCGTGGAGGCCAGTTTCTGTCACCATCACAGTTGGATATTCTTTGGTACTCACCCAGAGATTGTCATGGAGGCCAGTTTCGGTCACTATCACAGTTGGGTATTCTTTGGTACTCACCCAGAGATTGTTGTGGTGGCCAGTTTCTGTCACTATCACAGTTAAGTATTCTTTGGTACTCGCCCAGAGATTGTCGTGGAGGCCAGTTTTTGTCACTATCACAGTTGGATATTCTTTGGTCCTCACCAAGAGATTGTCGTGGAGGCCAGTTTTTGTCACTATCAACAGCTGGATATTCATTCTTTGGTACTCACCCAGAGATTGTCGTGGAGGCCAGTTTTTGTCACTATCAACAGCTGGATATTCATTCTTTGGTACTCACCCAGAGATTGTCACAGAGGCCAGTTTCTGTCACTATCACAGTTGGAGTATTCTTTAGTACTCACCCAGAGATTGTCACAGAGGCCAGTTTCTGTCACTATCACAGTTGGAGTATTCTTTAGTACTCACCCAGAGATTGTCATGGAGGCCAGTTTTTGTCCCTATCAACAGCTGGATATTCATTCTTTGGTACTCACCCAGAGATTGTCACAGAGGCTAGATTCTGTCACTATCACAGTTAAGTATTCTTTGGTACTCGCCCAGAGATTGTCGTGGAGGCCAGTTTTTGTCACTATCACAGTTGGATATTCTTTGGTACTCACCCAGAGATTGTCGTGGAGGCCAGTTTCTGTCGCTATTACAGTTGGGTATTCTTTGTTACTCACCCAGAGATTGTCATGGAGGCCAGTTTCTGTCACTATCACAGTTGGGTATTCTTTGGTACTCACCCAGAGATTGTTGTGGTGGCCAGTTTCTGTCACTATCACAGTTAAGTATTCTTTGGTAATCACCGAGAGATTGTCATGCAGGCCATTTTCTGTCACTATCACAGTTGGATATTCTTTGGTACTCATCGAGAGATTGTCATGCAGGCCAGTTTCTGTCACTATCACAGTTGGATATTCTTTGGTAGTCACCCAGAGATTGTCATGGAGCCAGTTTCTGTCACTATCAACAGCTGGATATTCATTCTTTGGTACTCACCCAGAGATTGTCACAGAGGCTAGATTCTGTCACTATCACAGTTAAGTATTCTTTGGTAATCACCGAGAGATTGTCGTGCAGGCCAGTTTCTGTCACTATCACAGTTGAGTACTCTTTGGTACTCACCCAGAGATTGTCATGGGGGCCAGTTTCTGTCACTATCACAGTTGGATATTCTTTGGTAATCACCGAGAGATTGTCATGCAGGCCAGTTTCTGTCACTATCCCAGTTGGATATTCTTTGGTACTCACCCAGAGATTGTCATGGAGGCAAGTTTCTGTCACTATCACAGTTGGATGTTCTTTGGTATTCTGCGAGAGATTGTCATGCAGGCCAGTTTGTGTCACTATCACAGTTGAGTATTCTTTGGTACTCACTCAGAGTTTGTCATGGGGGCCAGTTTCTGTCACTATCACAGTTGGATATTCCTTCTTTGGTACTCACCCAGAGATTGTCGTGGGGGCCAGTTTCTGTCACTATCACAGTTGGATATTCTTTGGAAGTCACCCAGAGATTGTCATGGAGCCAGTTTCTGTCGCTATCAACAGCTGGATATTCATTCTTTGGTACTCCCCCAGAGATTGTCGTGGGGGCCAGTTTCTGTCACTATCACAGTTGGATCTTCATTCTTTGGTACTCACCCAGAGATTGTCACAGAGGCTAGATTCTGTCACTATCACAGTTAAGTATTCTTTGGTAAGCACCGAGAGATTGTCATGCAGGCCAGTTTCTGTCCCTAACACAGTTGGGTATTCTTTGGTACTCACCCAGAGATGGTCGTGGAGGCCAGTTTCTGTCACTATCACAGTTGAGTACTCTTTGGTACTCACCCAGAGATTGTCATGGGGGCCAGTTTCTGTCACTATCACAGTTGGATATTCATTGGTATTCACCGAGAGATTGTCATGCAGGCCAGTTTCTGTCCCTAACACAGTTGGGTATTCTTTGGTACTCACCCAGAGATGGTCTTGGAGGCCAGTTTCTGTCACTATCACAGTTGAGTATTCTTTGGTACTCACTCAGAGTTTGTCATGGGGGCCAGTTTCTGTCACTATCACAGTTGGATATTCCTTCTTTGGTACTCACCCAGAGATTGTCGTGGAGCCAGTTTCTGTCACTATCACAGTTGAGTATTCTTTGGTACTCACCCAGAGATTGTCATGGGGGCCAGTTTCTGTCACTATCACAGTTGGATATTCATTCTTTGGTACTCACCCAGAGATTGTCGTGGAGGCCAGTTTCTGTCACTATCACAGTTGAGTATTCTTTGCGGTTATATACAGCTATCACAATATCAAAGGTAGGCGTCACAAACGCCTCAAATCCACATCCAGCACTGGACACAAAGCTGTAACAAAAAACTTTGATAAGAGAAACAAATTTCATCACACAAACAAATTAATGAAAAATGGAATATATGCAAACAGTTTTATCTCACAAGTTCTAAAATCACACAGCTGTTAGTTTAACATGGCGCATTCTTACCTTACATTTCAAAAGAAAATTTAAACACTTTTCACACCTTTTTTTGCATTTTTCAGAAAAAGGGGGGGTTGAGCTGTAAAAAAAATGTATGGTATAAATAGTCTACTCCACTGCACAAAATTAAAACAAATTTTCACTGCGACTTTTTATATCCTTTATTCTATTCTTTTGACCTATGACCTTTGACCTCACATACTGTCCTATATCCTGACCTATGACCTCACCTATAAAGGATCCTCCTATAGGAGGTGCCGTCCTGTAGGCTGTGAAGTTTAGTGTCCACAGTACTATCCAAGCAAATCCAGGTCAAGAAGGAGAATCCAGCTCCAGGCCATTTTCGGAAAGACGGCAACGTTATACACTGCAACACAGCATTGTTTTTCATTGATTTAAAATCAAGACATGTTTGAGAGAAATAGATGTTTTGGCAAAAGAAAAAAAAGAAAACCCAGAACTCTTCAAAGGCTGATTAACACCTTTTCTTCTGAGGAATATTTTGGTCATCACCATTCTGGACAAAATCAACTGTGGTCGCAATGAATCATAAACCAAAAGCCTACAACTGTATATCAAAAGGATTTTATGCACAAGTTTCATTAAAGTCGGTCGATGATTGTAGAAGATGCATACCCAATCATCAAAACAGTACCAGAAGAGGGAAATAACCCCCTCCCCCCAAAAAATAAATAAGATTTGCCAAAAACAATTTGAGTACATTTGATAGCCTTCCACCTGAGCCAGCTACAGACTAAATGTTATGACCCTAGGCTTAATGGTTCTTGAGAAGAAATACTTGAACATGTCTGACACTTGTCACCTTGAGTTTAAGTCAAGGTCATTTTTTGTATAGTCCTCCAACCTCCAATGACCTTGTCAATGTCTAGTAGGAAACATCAATTGTAAACTGATGATGGACGCAGACAGATGTCAATGGTTACTGGAGTCATGGCTCAAGTGATGTAATAGAACCTTACATCTGTGGTTTCCTGGAGGTTGAAGAAATGAAGTGCTCCTTCCTTGCCCTCTCGACGAGCCATGGTGGATATAGCATGCATCAGACGGCTGCAGTACGGGTTCTACATCACAAAGAGGAGAAATACTTAGACCATCAAATCTACAAGTGATGTTATACATCATTATCACAATATCGTTGTAGTAACTTTTTAATCATTTTGTATACAGATTATAAACACACATTGATTATATTTAGATTTTGAAACAGTGGAAAGGGTTAATATTCTTTGATAAATATTTATATTCATTAATTGATTTGATTATTTATTAATTTGTTTTTACACTGTGTATTTATTAATAATCACAATTTCACATTTTAAACACTATACGAATGCAAATTTGCGACAATTTTACAAAGGATATCCTCAAAAAAACATTATGTTATAAAACTATTTAAAAACCCTACTTTGAGGTGGAACATAAGGAATATAGACCCTGCTGTTGAGAGAAACATTTACACCAAACTAGCCCACTAGTGTTTAGAAACAGCAAACGGTCTAGACCTCGCTGCTGACCGAGACAGGTCATTTTAAGATATCTACCATTTCTTATTAATGTTCTGAACATTCAAAAGTATCTTTACATCATTCACTGACATAGCATTTGAAAATGTTGGAAAAATATTCAACTCGGGCCACAAGCGGCATTTGTTAATTATTTTTTCCAACAATTTCTCAACCTCATTATATATTCCACCATAATACACGCACTTACATTGATTATTTCGAAAATATGTACTGGACTTAAACCACACAATAACAGTTCTATTTACAAGATTAAAGACTTAGTGTAACATGTGTTAATTTTTTTATTGAATGATTATCCTACAAACCTGTTTCTCCTCTTCGTCCAGTCTTAGAAGACCAATCAGCTGTTTTAATTCTGTCGCAGTAATAGACTGAGTCCCAAGAGATTCAAGAAGGCTTATTAAGTGACCTAGGGAAAATGAAACATAAAAGTCATGGATTTGGCAGACAGACACAACCTAGCTTCATCGTTACAATTTCAGACACTCAAAATTTTTGTATACTAGCTTGAATGTAATTAGCAAGTGTCTATTTCTTTAAGCTCCCTTCACTAACCCTCCTTTTTTGCTGCAAGGAATATAGAAGTCATTTGTGAATATGTCATAAAACTCATTACAACAAGAGGTCCATTGGACCTGTATCACTCACCTGGTTTTATATTTAAGTCATTACAACTGAATGCATTAGTACATCTTTATATGAAATTTCCTCAAATCCAGACAAGATCTATGTTCTAACCCAACTGGGACCACAAAATCTGACTTTCAACTAATCAGGGGCCTCCATTGAGTTACCATGTTAACAGATTTTGAAATAAGTAATATGTCATATTACAGGGTGTAATTAGACAATACTTTAATTTTCATTCAACTATATGCTTTTATAAACCTAGAAACCAATTTTTAACAATTTATGAAAACTACAACTACACCATAGGATATGATAATCTTGCTGTACCATTTCTAAGGACTGCAGGGGTCAAATCAACCTCATTCAATTAAGAAATGTTTGCAGGCAATAAGTGGATATTAGCGTCTTAAAGCAAAATATTAAATAATTTTAATCTTTGGGAGGAGGAGATAGGTTTTGAAGAAAAAGTTGACGATGGACGATGGCGACGGACGCTGCGCCATGGCATAAGCTCACTTGCCCTTCGGGCAGGTGAGCTGATAACCATAAACCTGGTAATGAGCCCACCCATATCCCATACTGTTCAGCTGAAATGCATTCCTTATCCCCTACTTTGGTCCAAACTAAATAAATACATTATGCATTCCCACCATCTTTGCAATTTTTCAAATGTCATGCGTATGAATTAGGTCAAATGCGCTACACAGACTTGCGGAGATCTTACCGACAGCTTTCTGATTTATCTGACGCTCTCGTCCTAGGACAGTTAAGATGGCACTGATCATTCCGTCATTACAGCAATTCATCTTGTTGTTATGACCTTTTCCACAGAGCTTGCTCAAACTCTCTGACAGCCATATTTGGAGGTCATGTGACTGGATGTCTGGCAACCAGCATAGCAACATAACGGCTGCCTGTGTATTTTGCACATTGTGTTCTTTTGTCTCATCAAATTCTCCTTCCACAACCTGAAAGTGGGATCAGAGGGAATAAATTTAGAGAACAAATCATTTACTAAGAAAATATTAAAAACATTTTTTTTAATCTTAAACCGATTGACCAATGTTTTTATAGTAACCAATTCTTCAAGACATTATCGTTACATTTTAGATTTATCTTGACATTCTAACCCTGAAAAGTTACCAGTGAACAAATAAGACTATATATACGTCTAGCTTTTAATAAGCAATGTTATTATACCTTAAGTTTTAACATTCAATATTTGAGTTGAGAAACAAGAGTAAATTGCATTGTCTTTTTTAAAGACACAACAACAGTTTGGTTTGGTTTGTTTGTGTTTTACGTCCTATTAACAGTTATGGTCATTTAAGGACGTGTCAGGTTTTGGTGGTAGAGGAAAGCGGGAGTTCCCGGAGAAAACCATCGACCAACGTCCAGTACCTGGGGACTGCCCCACGTAGGTCTCGAACCCGTGACCCAGTGATGGAGGGTTCATGGTAGCAGAATGTCGGACGCCTTAACCACTTGGCCACCAAGGCCCCTCAGACAACAAAAGTCTACCTTCTGCAAGATCAGAACCAATGACCCTTCAATAAATTGAGGGATACAATCCCACTTGAGTTATGGGTCCCCTTAGTCAAAGTACCAATCGTGAAACTTCAATTTTAATTCAACAAACACTTACCAGATTTAAGACGGCCCTGAGGAGCTCAATGGAGGGTTGTCCAAGACTCTTCAGTGCCTCCACAAACTTTGTATAACCCACCCTCAGCTGAAACCGCTCCTGATCACAACACACATGATAGAAAATTTAAAGTGAAACAATCTATTTATTTTGGTCACAGAAGACAATTTTTAATTTTTAAATAATTTTCAGTACTTATTCAACTTTAGTAAATCGAAAATAATCATGTCAAAAATGTTAAAATATGATGACCCCTAAGACAGATATATGTTCACAGTAAACAATTACCTACCATTTATATAGCCTGCAAAATTACACAACAGGTGTGATATGTTTTATTTATAGGTAAAGTGATCAGGTAGTTTTATAGTACCAAAGTTTATATTCATAAATCTGACAACAGTTGTATAACTTTGTAACAAATATAACAAAAGTTGAAAAATGTTTTTTTGTTGTTTCCTTCAAGTTCAAAGATTTTCGTTCTCTTTGGTCTGTTAATGATCCTGAAAAAAACACAGAAGTGATATACTACAAACCTTGGCATTGACGGAGCCGGACAGCACCGTACTCATCACCCGCAGCACAGACATGGCCAGTTTCTGGGCCTCACTTCCTGTCAACTGTAAATATAAACATCCTGTGAATAACGGCAATATCAGTACAGGTATTTACCAATTCTGTTAAGGAGCCAGGTACAGGAACGCCTAAACCATATGTTAATCGCGACACTTGCGGATCCCTAATATCAATGATTTATATTTATGGTGAAGTATAAATTATCGGTGTGTAAAACTAATATCATTTTTAGAAGTTGGTAATTATTACGTGAATCATTGGTTTTGAAGTGGTCTGGGATGGTTAATACTTACGGCAGTTTTTTGTAGAAGTGATACAAACGCATCAAATGTCCCGCCACTAACCATGATCACCTGTAGGGCACTTTTATCCTGACACGCCAACATCTCGTTAATGGCACCTATAATATAAACAGGTACGAGAACAAAGAGTTAACATCTGATGATGGTGGGCTAAAATGTTTACCAAGCAAACAATCGTATCCTTTAAAGATCTCCGTACCACTGCGTAACACTATAACTAAGTATTGGAAGCTACTTTTTCTAGCATTACTATTCCGTCTTTGCGTATTGCAGAGTTATCTTCTCTTGAGAGCAGGTATTGATTGTTACGTCATTTGTTTCTGAGAGTAACGTCATCATTCTTTGAGAAAACGACGTAATTTTCTCACACAAACCAATGACATAACAATCAATACCTGCTCTCAAGAGAAGATAACTCTGCAATACGCAAAGACGGAATAGCTTTGATAACTCATTTCTGAAAAGAAACCAAAACCTTGAAGGACTTTTATGAGAAATAATAATAAAGATGTATACTATAGTCAACAACAGTGTTTTGAGTGGAAAAAACCTGCGGGGCTAGACCAGGATTCTAACTAATTGAGCTACTTAGACAAAAGGAGAATCATAGCACAATTGTGCTACTCAGTTATATCAAAACAAATTCAAGGGGAAGTAACTGTATATAGGGAAAAATAAAGTGATCTTTAAGGAAAGATAAATATTCATCAGAGTTCAGGATGTTCTTGGGAGCTATTGTAACTGAAGAGTTAAGCTCACACTTATCATGAGAGCTGTTGTATATTATAACAAGAAAACTGAGATCTTGGGAGCTATCGTAACTGAAGAGTTTAGCACATACCAATCATGGCAATCTGCATACGAGTTTCATTTTCATCTTCTGGCTCCATGTCGTTCTCCAGTAACACCTGCATGTAGCCCTCCATCACCTGGGAAACCTCGACCTGTCTCTGTATAAAAGTATTAACTTGTCACATACAGTAAAACTTGTATAAGTCGAAGTCCTCAGGACCAATAATTAATATATATACATGTCCAGTATCATTACCAGTAAGTACCCCTTTTGTTTATTATCATCTGATGTGATTCTTTAAATGTCAATGATCTACTGGTTAACTGATTTGGTATAGCACCATGTATCTTATGAACAAACAAGGTCACCCTACATGATCTGGTATAGAGCTATGTATCATGTGACCAAACAACGCCAAGGTCACCCTTCATGATCTTGTATAGAGTTATTTATCATGTGACCATACAGGTTAAGGTCACCCTACATGATCTGGTATAGAATTATGTATCACGTGACCAAACAAGTTTAATGTCACCCTTCATGATCTGGTATAGATTTATATATCATGTGACCATACAAGGTCAAGGTCACTATAATTGATCTGGTATAAAGCTGAGTATCATGTGACCATACAGGGTCTAGGTCACCCTACATGATCTGGTATAGAATTATGTATCACGTGACCGAACAAGTTTAATGTCACCCTTCATGATCTGGTATAGATTTATATATCATGTGACCATACAAGGTCAAGGTCACTTTAATTGATCTGGTATAAAGCTGAGTATCATGTGACCATACAGGGTCAAGGTCACCCTACCTGATCAGGTATGGCCGCGTGTATCATGTGCACCATACAGATGATGGACTTGAGAACAAGATCCTTCAGACTGAGCAGCTCCTGTCGTTGTTCGTTAGTTGGACCCTGTTTCTTGTCAAAGGCCAGCATCTTCAACAGGACATCAAGGGTAGCAGGTGTGATCACCTTCAGGGCATTCGACTGAAACAAAAATATGAAGATAATTCACATGATCAATATCATCAATATATCGGACGACATGTTTTTATTTTTCATATGTTATGAAGTTTTGCATATTCACACACTTCTGGCAGGTGATAAAATTAAGAATGGAAATTTTATATGACACAATTTGTGGTCTGTAACATAAAGCAATACTCTACATCAATACCCACTACATAGCCAAATATGTGTATGTAACTAGCCTTTCTCCACATGTGATGGCCACAACATGTTTATGTAACTAGCCTATCTCCAAATGTGATGGCCCCAAACCTGTTTATGTAACTAGCCTTTCTACACATATGTTGGCCCCAAACATGTAAATGTTACTTACCTGATCTCCACACATGATGGCCCCAAACATGTAATTGTTACTTACCTGGTCTCCACACCTGATGACACAAAACTGGTATATGTTCCTTACCAGGTCTCCACACATGATGGCCCCAAATATGTATATGTTCCTTACCTGGTCTCTGCACATGATGGCCTAAAACAGGTATATGTTCCTTACCTGGTCTCCACACATGATGGCCCAAAACAGGTATATGTTACTAACCTGGTCTCCACATATGATGGCCAAAAAAAAGGTATATGTTCCTTACCTGGTCTCCACAAATGATGGCCCAAAACAGGTATATGTTCCTTACCTGGTCTCCACACATGATGACCCAAAACAGGTATATGTTCCTTACCTGGTCTCCACACATGATGGCCCCAAACATGTGAAGCTGTCGAAGTTTTAGGTCTATATTGAAATTTCCACGTTCACAACAATCTACAAAATATAAGTTATACCAAAATTATAATCTGTTTGTTTTGACAAACTAGAATTTTATCTTTTTTTTAAAAACAATTACACAACAAACATTATTTTTTAAATACATACAGGTATAAATATAGGAAAGATCTGTATAGTTTTTGAGGAGTGTTCCTCTCACATTTATATGGATTATTCCCCGAAAAAAACTTATTCATTCAGTGTTAAACTAGCAGCATGGAGATGTTCAGGGCTGTAGTACCAAGTGTTACTTGTTAGGAAAGGTTGGTCACCATGTTGAATTTGTACATATATTTAACCATTAAAATAAAACTTTCAGGAAATTTTTATGTATTCATTTACACAATCATGTACCACTGAAAAACGTTTTGCCATATTATTCATATTTTTAGAAAACTACCACAAAATTCAAAACATTTCTGCCATTGCCCAGACAACTTTCATAATGAATTGACCTTTGACCCATCACTGTGACCTTGACCTTTGAGGTATAGACTTAAGAATGGTATACCACAGTGACATTACTCTAGTTAAAATAACATTTGTGTATAAAATGTCAGCAAAACTGTCTGCAGCTAGTTAGAATTTAAGGTCCAGACACAAAATGGACAGGCAGATGGACATCAAACAAACACGACTGTGGGAGTTTCCACAGGTTGTAACAAAATTGTCTTACCGTAGAAATATGGGACAACTTCCACATGGAGAGATGCTGGTCTGCACTTGATTCTACTTCTGTCCACCGTCCACCTACAAGGGGACGTCACCAGTGTTATAAGTGTAATGATAATACACACACACAATTACACAGAAATATAAAAATACATTATGAAGTCAATGACACAATTTTTCACAACAAGACATTAACTTTGCATGACCATTTTTGCCTTCAATGTCCAAACATATTGATTTTTTTTTCTCTATAAAACAACTAGGAAATCCCTGCTTCCACTCATCGATGGTCAGGTGACACAGAGGATAGTGTACAAGTCTTTCAACAAGATGGCAGAGAACTGATTCCCCAATCCCTCGGTTTTCTCCAAGTACTCCAGTTTCCTCTCTCAATAATACCCTCTGTACGCTACCATTTTGACCAACAAAAGTGATTAATGCTTGAACACTGACAGGTCAGCAAGGGCGCCTCCATGTGCTTGACCAAACCCCCTGGTCTATTTTTAGTAACAGTAACCTGGTCTTTAAAAACTTTTTGATTTTTAAATCCCTATTGCACATCTATATATCACAGTGTATCACCATGTCCAATTTCAAACAAATTAGATTTCTGGATTCTGAGATAAGGACTTGACTCCCTACAATCTTTTATTAATGACAGGAACCTTGACCTTAACACTATTAAATATGTTTTTGCTACCTGAATTTTACAACAGCCTGTTCCTTTTATGAATCAGGAAAATATAACATTATTTGTATTGAAATTGTGAATATATTCCTCAGTTTTTTTGTCATTTTGGGAAAAGAAGGCACTTTTTTAGCTAGGGAACCGCCTGTATTCGGCAGTCAAAATAAGCAAAAAAAAAACTGCTATATTTCGCTCTTTTACATATAACCATGTCACTTTTCAAAAAGATTAGTCTTTCGGATTCCAAAATAATCTCCAGAAACAAAAGTGTGGACAGACTGACGAACACTGTGCTTACTGTAGTGCACCCACATCTCTGATGCCAGACCCTTATAATGTAGAAACACTTTCATAGAACTTTAATCATGAATGTTGTAAAAAGTCAACAAATAAAATCTGTCTCCTGCTGAAATCTGACTGAATGATCTGGACTGAATTTAGTATATTCTAGAGTATTTAGCAATACATTTTTGATGGCTAGGTCCAAATTTAAGGATAAAATCATGTTTAAATGCAAAAGAGACATACTCCCTAATACGCCGACGCCACACGAAGAATGGATCATACAGACACTCGAAGAAATGAACGGTAAGCCTCACAAAGGTGGACAACTCTTCTGTTTCTGCAGCAGGTAAGTCAGATGACATCTGTAAAATATTCATATCTATATCAAAATGCCCTCAAGGTAATTAAATATAATACAATTAGGGTAATGAAAAAAAAACTTTATTATCAAGATACTGATCAGTAATAAAAGCAAAAGTGATCAATAATAAAATTTGTGTATCTTTTTATTGTAATTTATATATGCCCTATAGGCCTCCTCTAGAATTTATTGTTCATTAAGATGACTGACTGAGATGTACTTTTATTCATTAATAATGTATACAATCATGGATCAGATAATCGTTTTCTACAGAAGTGGTCAACAGTGTGGTAGAGCTACATTGCAGACGAGGACAACAAATTAGAACAACGCCTGACCTATTATGTATCTACCTGGATAATCGTTATATTTTATGCAAATAATTTACCTGTTCAATTATTGTCATGCCGATGTTGACAATATATTTCACAAATCCACAGGACGCTACCATAGGCACATTGTCACAATTTCTGCAAATAAAGTGAGAAATCAAGATGGTATCATTCACAACAACAAACTTTAGCAACTAATATCCTTTTTGAACGCGAAAGTGGAAATGACACGCTGATCATTACGATTACAATTTTCAGTTAAATTTGACAAAACACTGACATAGACAGGTCTCTATCTACATCTGACAATTGTAGCTGGGGTTCTCACTTCAGGTTCAGGCAATAGAATATAAATAAACAAACAATTTAAAAGTAGACGGTTTATCATGGTTTTGTGAATTTAATTGTTATCCGTAGATAAATTTTACCTTGTAAAACTCCCCAGGCTTTGTACTTTGATAGAGCATAAATAATATGATGTGACATTTAACATCTTATATTTAACTGACAGCATATACATCCATATGAAATGAACTTAAAATCCCTCACATGCTCCTATCCCTAATGATTAGTATTGAGAAGATTTACCCTTATTTCAGACTAAAATAAAAATAAAAATGGTAAAGGTCAAAGACAATAATTTATTTTTTTGCTCAATTTTTAATTTTGGCCTGATGTAATTACCTGCATATGACAATAAGGCACTGTAAAATAGACTTGGCAAGTGTGAGATGTGACGGGTCCTTCTGTTGTGCGAAGAGTTCACTCGTCTGTGAAAGGTGGTTTCGGAACACTTGGAGGATGCCATCTGGGAGTCTGGTCATGTGGGGTCCTTCGTCCGAAAACCTGTTTAAGTAGAAATTAAAAAAAAAATCTAGGTTACATTGAATTCATATAAGACAAATACGATATCATTTTTTTATTGTTAAGATAATTTAAAAAAAATCATATTCAAACAGTTAAAGTATATGAAATATATATCCCTGTTTCTTTCCTTTACTTTAGACTAAGAACACACCTCCAATAAACAAGTGATTTGGAATTGCAAAGTTGGTTTGAAACAATAAGGTCAGATGATTTCCAATTTACTTTCTAGTCAATTTACAGAAAATAGAAACAGCATGAACACTCCTGCAGTGATACAGTGAGTTACTCCAACCACAACAGAGGTCTCACAACCATGCATTACTAGTTTCAATGATATCATTATTGTCTTTTGTTGCCTGGCGCAGTGAAGTACAAAAAACGTTTGACTTGGGTACCTGTGGAAAACAGCAGGGTTGATTCTGAAGATAGTTACTAACCCTGATATAACAAAATATGATGACGATTTCCAGTTGTTATTAAAGAGAGAAACTGAGACAGACTTACACTTCGTCGAGGTGGTCAAAATCATAGTCAATCAAGTTCTTGTATGATTTGATGAAAAGTGCCAGAAATTCTTTGAGCGTATGGACATCATTCTGAAAATAATTAAGTTTAATGATCAACATCATCATAACAACCAGAGGGTCTGTATCGCTCACCATAATTAATTTACCTCAATTTTCCCTATTGGACACTGCCATTAATACAAAATTGAGTCCCCTTTACCCAAAGATGCTCATGCTACACAAGATTTGGTTAAAATCCCTCCAATCAAACTGAAGGAGAATGATTTTAAACATTTATTACTATTTTTCCCATTGGGCCCAACCCCTCTGCCCCCGGGTGGACCACTTCTCTGTTTATACAAAACTGAGTCCCTTTTGCCCAGCAAGGATGTGTTAAACAAAATTTGGTTTAAATCTCTCCAATAAATTTAAAGGAGAAGGATTTTAAAGATTAAGAAAACCATGTGGTCTGGCAGGTGATCCCATACTTTCATACTTTGTCACTTCCGATCAGGGAATCAAACCTAGGCTGCCTTGGTGAAAGGCAAGTGTGCTATCCAATGCACCACCAGACCACACTCTCCGTTAATACGACATTTCGTCCCCTTTATCCAAGGAAGCTCTGGACCAAATTTGGTTCAAAAAGAAACAGAATTTTAAAGATTTACATCATGTTTCCTATTGGGCTCCAGCCCCCAGGTCATGGACCAACAACTAACGTACACAAAAATCATTAGATTTGATTACAACAATTCATTTACTGAAGTGTAGCAGAACTAGACTTTGTCACTAGTTGGTGACCAGGGGCGCATTTCTTTTACGTGAATACGAAAAATGTTTCCGCATCATTTTAATGTTTCACCGTTTCATTTCAGACACAGAAACATGTGAAACATGAGTCATTGATGTTTCAAGACCGAAACATGAACTGAGAACGGTCCGGGTATTAGTTTTTATTATTACCAAGATGGCGCTCAACATCACAGAAGTCGTGCTACAACTAATTCAACATAGCTACTACACCTATTTGCATCCTCTCTGCTGTTCATTGACAGTGGCAATAAATATAGTGCAGTTGGAAATGGTCTTGTGCTAAAAGCTTCATTAATCAAATTTGTAGAGCATGACTTTTGCAGCTCTAGAAAGGAATGAGCTGCTACAACAGCTATATGATCGATGACAGCCATTTTGTTTTTCAGAAACAGAAAACAGAAAAAAGCAACATGTTTTAAGAAACAGAAACATGTTTTGGTTTTCTAAAAACACATTGTTTTTATATTACATTAAATCATGTTTCTGATTTCAAAACATTGAACTGAAACATGTTACAGATTTAGGTTAAAGAAATGCACCCCTGGTTGCATGTTGCTCACTCATTTTCAGAGTCTAAATATATACATAGAGTTTGGAGGTCTCTGATTTGAATCTCAGTCTGGTCATTTCAATTTTTGTTTCCTGTTACAGAAGTAATAAGACATACATGTACAGTAATTACTTATATATGTTTATCAAATCGTTGATATATGAACGTTTTAAAGTTGTGTATTGTCTTATGTATATTTTTATTGAATTTGTGCATGCCTTTTTACCTTAATACATATTTGTATTACATTTGTCTGGGTACACTTTTATCTGCTAGGTCACTTGCCAGCCCACCTCTGACACTCATCCTACGTGTGACTCAATATATATGGAGTTCATGTTTATTTAGTGTTAAAGTTGAAAATATGCAAAACTTCTGAGGTGTATAAGCATTATATATATTGTGAAATATTACTTGAAACAAACATAAATGCATGCTATTTCCCTATCTTTGTAATTATAGGTTCCCCAAGAAAAAATGGTGAAAATAAAAAGTTGGACTTATATTATGTAATGGTGGTTCTGGGTATATTCTACGAGAGCAATATATTCTGTGTCCGTCGAAGTTATCAACCCAGCAACCTGACCGGAAATGGTAATTAAGGTGCTGACATTCTTATTCTTGTCCGATCTTTTTTTAGAAGTCGCAGAATAATGAAAACTTTACAAAGTTACGTTAGGTCTATTTTCATTCCTGAACAGTGAGTCATCCATGTAAATATTCACGCAAATCTAACAACATTTATTTTTGAATCATAAAAACTCGCTTAATCCTCTAATCAATATTCGATCGGGTCTTCTGAAGGTGTGGTCTTGATGCAGATGCTGAAATTATCTGAGCTGTCAATATTTTGATGGATCTGGTGCTAAGGAAGAATAACTCACGAAAACTTACCTTGGCAGAGTAAATCATCCACAGCTGGAAGAGATTTTCTGACGTTGGTAACTCTTCCATTGCTGCATCCGGAAACGCCATAAATTAAAAAGATTTTCAAGTGTCAAGTCATTTTCTTTCCTAATTTGTGCTCACAGGTAAAGATGACGGCCATGACGGTAGGGTCTATTTCTATCCATGTGTTATGAACAATATGATTGGTCGTCTGTTTGTTACAGTATGAAAAACTCATTTTCATTGGCTGGTTGTGTAAAATCTAAAAGTAGCCCGCGATCACAGCTGGGGGATTCCCTTCCGCCTTGATTTACCCGCGAAATTTCGAACTTCTTTAAAGCAGAGACGTTTAATACATAATTACAAATTAGTAATATATATCTCTCTGCTAATACTTTGAGATCGATGTTAAGAAAAAAATAGGTAACATATGTTAGCTCATTGTAATAATAGGGAACGTGACCTGGAAAAGCTAAAACTAATTAGTAAAATTACAATACAGTTAAATTTAAGTCTATCTCCCAGGTAAACAGTGAAGAATTGCTAAATCAATTTCTTTATTTAATAATAAAAAATATGTAGCTCACCCTCTAAACGTCAAGATAAAGCTGAAGCTTTCAACATATTTATTTTACTTCTGTATCAGATTCTATCTATGACACTAGGCAGCATGGCTTACTCCCCCTTAGTCATGTAAAATTATGTTGTAGAATTAATAAGCAAGCTGGTCCTGATGGTGCACCCCCTAAATTAATTAAATTCTTACTTTCTTCCATTGTAAAAATCCTTAAAATCCTCTTAAATCAAATTTTCTCTATATAGTGGTAGAAGCCTCCGATCCAAGTAACTTAAAGACCTATAGCCATTACTTCAGTTCTATCTAAAATTATGAGGAAAATAGCGTTTAAATATGTATTCAATGTTATTGCTAAACATAATATGTTCAGTACTAGTAAACATCAATCAGGTTTCAAACAAGGCGATTCTACGGTCAATCAACTTCTCTCAATATATAATACCACAAGTAAAAATTAAGATAAAGGTTAAGAAGCAAAACTTTTGATACAGTTTGGCATAGAGGTTATAAAAGCATTCAGATTGCCCTCTGTGTTTTATTCAATCAGGATTCAAATGTTTTGACTGTTGGTAACGTAACCATGGCAACTGGAAGAGAGTTCCAATGGTTAACAATCCGGCCGTTCATTGAACAAGTTAAGTCTACTCCTTCGTTTTATTGGTGCCAGACTGTGTCCTCTTGTTCTTTTGTTATTATTTGGAATTAAAAATCCTTCTGTGACAACTCGATCATATACTCCATGTGTTAATTTATCTACTTGGATCATGTCTCCTCTCACCCTCCTAGGTTTCAGTGTAGGTAATTTCAGAATCCTCAGTCTGTTTTCGTAGCTTAGATCTTTCATTCCCTGTATTTGTTTTGTTGCTTTTCTCTGTACATTTTCTATTTCATTTATGTATGTTTGTAAATATGGATTCCATACGCAGGTCCCATATTCCACATTTTTTGGTTTGTTTGTGTTTAACGTCCTATTAACAGGACGCTCCAGGTTTTGGTGGTGGAGGAAAGCCGGAGTTCCCCCACTTCCAATGCTGTGGGAGAACAAAGTTAAACTCTTGATGATTTTCGCCAGGTGGTGCTTTACATCCTTATCTGCACCTTTATTATGTATACTACGTTGTACTAGTACTGTTATTGTAATCATAATTCTGTACAAAAATTGAACACATGGTAATACATGTATTTTTCACTGTAATACATTGTCATACCATTTTGTAATAATGTATAGACATTTGTAATATCACTTTTTTAATTATGATGAAATTGTTTACTGTTTAACTGGTTATTTTGTTGGGATGATATTTTTACTAGTTTACAGTCAAACTTCCTTTAATCAAACTTCAAAGTCGATGTGATGTTATTTGTGGATGGGATGTGATAAAAACAAATACTACAGAATATCTAAACATGTTTTTCTGATGGTGGTTTCTTGGACAAAATGATTTTGGGGAGTGACTAACAGACATGTTTAGCTCACCTGCCCGAACGGCAAGCGAGCTTATGCCATGGCACAGCATCCGTCGTTCGTCCGTCCGTCAACTTTTCTTTTAAAACGCCACTTGTCCTGAACGGCTTAATGGATTTTAACTATTAGAGGGCCGAATAAATGAAATAGATGTAACATTTTAAAATACTTCTTCTACCATAGGGATTAAGGGATTTCGTCCCAATTTGGTCTGGAACATCCTTAGGCCAAGGGCAATCAATTTTGTATAAACAGTGGATATGGTCCCCAGGACAGATGGGAGGGGGCCAATAGGTAAAATAGAAGTAAAACCTTTGAAATCCTTCTTCTACCATAAAGATTACGGGATTTTATCAACATTTTATCTCCATCAAGTTGTCTAGTAGTGCCTTTTACTCTTCGGGTGTATTCATTAAAACAAGATGGCCACCAGGCCGCCATTTTGGATTTTGACATTTGAAGTATATGTTCTCGCTTTATCTCCAGAAATACTTTATGATCTTTCTGAAATTTCATATGTACATACAGTACCTACCATGGAGTGCTATATCTTAACCTCATATAGTACTTCAAACAAGTGAATGATACTGCAATCACATGATGATAATTCTAACCAAATTTTGATTCTTGCCAACTGAAAATAAACAAAATATACCAAAAGGTATTATTTCGCTACATAATTATAGTATATTTTAACCCTCCATATAGAGTATTTGATCTCCGCATATATAGGTCTGAAGACGAAGATTGTTGAAATTTTAGCCAATTTGACCCACTGAATTCCAGCTTGGTTAGATACAAATACGTGTAGTTCATGATTTTGTTTTGCCTTTGACCCTGGAATCTTCTTGCAAAATTTTCATGAAATCGTGTGGCTGATTTTGGTGTAGAAGTGAAAAATCTAACTATTTTCTGTGTTTATTCAGGGACAGTATATACGTCCCTGGTTTATTGAATATAAGGACATATGTTTAAAAGTTGATATTGGGGAGAAATTATACCAAAAAAATATTAGATACAATTGTACTCTCATTATCTCTTGTTAGCTAATTTTTTTATGCATGTACATTTTATGTGAAAATTGAGAACCATGAAATGAATGGATGTATGGTATATATGTATATTTTTAACATTTTCATTGAAATAACGTAATTGTAATATTTTGAATAAGTGTATAATATTTAAGGTATGCATGCCTGTTACAATGTAATAGCACAATATGTTGTAATAATGTTGTAATGTATTTTTTGAAAAAAACCCAAATTATTATATTCACTTTCACTGAAATGATTTCAGATTTGTTGTAACTATG
The DNA here is from genome assembly GCF_002113885.1 of Mizuhopecten yessoensis. Taxonomy (NCBI): domain Eukaryota; kingdom Metazoa; phylum Mollusca; class Bivalvia; order Pectinida; family Pectinidae; genus Mizuhopecten; species Mizuhopecten yessoensis. The sequence continues at coordinate 197,550 of NW_018408229.1, read as the reverse complement.
CTTCATAACTAAGTGTATTACACTGTCACAGTTAATATACTACATTTTATAAGTGTATTACACCGTCACAGCTACACTACATTTTATAAGTGTATTACACCGTTACAGCTACACTACATTTTATAAGTGTATTACACCGTCACAGTTAATATACTACATTTTATAAGTGTATTACACTGTCACAGTAAATGTACTTCATTTATAAGTGTATTACACTATCACAGTTAATATACTACAGTTATAAGTGTATAACACTGTCACAGTAAATACACTACATTTATAAGTGTATTACACTGTCACAGTAAATATACTACAGTTATAAGTGTATTACACTGTCACAGTAAATATACTACATTTATAAGTGTATTACACTGTCACAGTTAATATACTACAGTTATAAGTGTATCACACCGTCACAGTAAATATACTACATTTATAAGTGTATTACACCGTCACAGTTAATATACTACATTTATAAGTGTATTACACCGTCACAGCTACACTACATTTATAAGTGTATTACACCGTCACAGCTACACTACATTTATAAGTGTATTACACCGTCAAAGTTAATATACTACATTTTATAAGTGTATTACACCGTCACAGACACACTACATTTTATAAGTGTATTACACCGTCACAGTAAATATACGACATTTATAAGTGTATCACACTGTCAAAGTTAATATACTACATTTTATAATTTATAAGTGTATTACACCTTCACAGCTACACTACATTTGATAAGTGTATTACACCATCACAGCTACACTACATTTTATAAGTGTATTACACCGTCACAGCTACACTACATTTGATAAGTGTATTACACCATCACAGCTACACTACATGTTATAAGTGTATTACACCGTCACAGTAAATATACCACATTTATAAGTGTATCACACTGTCACAGTTAATATACTACATTTTATAAGTGTATTACACTGTCACAGTAAATGTACTACATTTATAAGTGTATTACAC